>NC_084618.1:62277210-62577210 GCF_033978795.1 Nerophis ophidion
TTATTTTGCTGATTTTTCCTATTTCGGATTTAGTATGCTTCCATTAAAATCTCCTGATGATTGAGGGAACCCCTCATGAAACAGATCTGTAGAGATGAAGTAGTCTTGTGATTTTTTCCCACACCTACATTGCGCTCTACCACGGTATCGAGCACTATTCTCTGGATAATCCAATCAAGACATATATTTATATATATGTATATATATATATATATATATATATTTATATATATATATATATATATATATATATATATATATATATATATATTTATATATATATATATATATATATATATATATTTATATATATATATATATATATATATATTTATATATATATATATATATATATATATATATATATATATATATATATATATATTTATATATATATATATATATATATATATATTTATATATATATATATATATATATATATATATATATGTATATATATATACATATATATATAAATATATATATATGTAAATATATATATATGTATATATTCACTCCAACTCGAATATATATATATATATATATATATATATATATATATATATATATATGTATATATATATATATTCGAGTTGGAGTTTCATTGTCCTCTTGGCCCAGACTAAACCAACCAATTTCTACTATTTATTTGTTTATCCAGTATATATATATATATATATATATATATAAATACTTAATTTTATTTTTGGATATTTTTTATATCAAAATAAAACACAAAGCAATTTGGTTAATGAAGATGAAGTCTAATAAAGAAGCTTTGTTCTTCTCCAATGCCTCCCTAGTGGTTCAGTGCAACTGTTTGCCCAACAAAAAATAACCTAATCACATCGAAAAATACCTCTCACATGGAATACACAATCTTCACATCCTGCGTTCAATTCGATGAGATGACAAAACATTTTAGCAAGTACTGATGTTATTTGAACGCTGATACAGTTTGCAGTTAAATAAAGGATAAGTGAGCATCCCTGTCAACAAACTAAAAATTCTATAAAGAAGTTGTGACAACGTTTACGACATATTGCCTGCTGCATGTTTCCTCACCTCATTAACTCTCAATCACAGCAGCTGATGAACGCTATATTGAGAAAATAAAAGCAACATCAAATAGTTGTTCTCCTTCTCTGTATACTTTTAGTGTGGGGACAAGCGTTTCTGTCTCCAATTTGTCCACACCTGTCTCCATCTAAACACAGCAGTGCGCCTATACACACAGGCCGGGGAGCGAGAGAAAATGACGTAAAACCAATCGCTTTGCTCCGTTTACTCCGAGGGGAAATCTCCGGATCCAATTCTTTTACGGCATTACAGCAAATGACGAGGGCGGACGCGGAAATTGCCCTGCTTCCATGTATCCATTGATATACTGATAAAACATTCACAGCATAAGGTTTATATGTTTATATGTTTACACTTACAATATTTTTTTTTGCTTACATTTTTTTCTTTTAATTGTGCCAAGCGAAGAAATGTTTTGAAAAAACATATGCAAAATGTAAAAAAACAAGAAATGGAACATGGAGGCAATACAAATTTGGTGAATGAAATGTGTTGCTTAATATTGTTGACCTTAATTAAAATTATTATTGCAGAGTTGTGACTGTTGATAACTGAAATAGATGAAAGCATTAGAATACTATTTATTGCCATTGCTTCAACACCCAAGTGTCCAAAAAATAAATGGCCTCTCAACACAAAACGTACACACATGCGAAATCTAATAGTAAAATTATAATACAATTAAAAGACTACAAAGCCTGCGAAATACTAAGCGCTTTGTGCATTTTAACAAAAAACTGATGGATACACATACCCTTTTGCTCATTTTCTTTATGATTGTAATGCACACTGTTTCATAAGTTTACTGCATCAAACTGCCACAATTTAAAAAAATAAGCAAACTAAAATAGAAGAACTAGATTTTTACCAATGTGTTTTCTCCTTGACTATTAGTAGTCAAGGAGGCCGATAACCAATATTTGGAGGCGATACTCATTTGCAGTAGAAGTTGTTTAAACATGAATGGTATACGTCAGTAAACCGTTGGACAGGCTTTAAGTTGCTGTATTTTTAACATTATCTTTGAGGAAATGTCAAATTAGTAGTGACATAATGTTAATGTGGCACTAATGTTGTGGTTGATTTAACACCAAATAATATCAGGGGATTTCACAAACACCGTTATTATGTGTGTCTAATTCTGCAGGTCGGAGGAGCATCAACATTTGCATTTCAAAATATAGGAAATCTGGGAAAATTTATACAAATATGGGATTGCTCTACATCACAATCTCTCGCCATTTACTCAATGTTGTACAATTTTATAGCAGTTTATGGATTTAATATATTATAAGGTGTCCTTTGCGGAATCTGGAAATACTGCAAACATTTAGAGAAAAACATTTCTGGGCTCTTTCACGTAGCTTATAGGTGAGACACTTTTCAAGCTGTCTGATATAATTTCTTCCTGGATGTTACAGATAGTATAACAATTCTGCCTCTTCTTCTTTAAGTCTCAGATTTTTCTATATATTTACACAAAGTTGGGATTGATGGGAGGTGCTGGGAGGTGAAGAGGGACAGGCCTAAGAGCTGCAGCGAAAAATAGGCAACTCTGGGGCTGGTGCTTGAGCAGAGTTTATAATAATCTACTTCACTAGTGATTTATTTTTTTAAATATATGCTTTTTTTTTTTTCCTCTGAGTGTCTAATCGTGTTTCATTGTATGTGTCCTCAGATCAGTGTCCAGCTAACCAAAGTTCTCCTCCACATGGAGGATAAATATAGCATAAATGGCTTTCTGGCGCTTAGACAGGCTATCATGGTGGCGCTCATAGTCACTGATTGCATCCCGGTATGCTCTCCCATTTTTCTCATAATATACGCATTTAACACTCATTTCTAACTGATGTATTATTGTTGGTTACAGGTGACCGAGTACCTCACCACAGAGTTTTACTCCTTAAACTACAGCCTTCGACAGCGACTGGACATCTTGGAGGTTTACAAAACACTTTAGTTCTAATTGGGTGATGGGCCATTGATGTCAAGATAGATCCATAAAGTTATGTCCTGTACTCCCCAGGTTCTTGCTGCAGCAGCTCAGGAGCTCTCTAAGCCAACCCCAGGCAACACAGTTCCAACCGTAACCACGGATTTGACTCCATATTCGGCTAACAACACTGCAGCCTGGCAGCAGGTTGTTGAGAAGCGCATTCAAGCAAAGACCAAGCGTATCAGTAAGGTAGTTCAAATAAATACACTCTCAGTAAGGTAGTTCAAATAAATGCACTCTGAATTTTTTGAATACCGGTAATACATATTTTAATGCCTTAATGTCTACTTTAGGGAATCACCAAGCTTCCAGCTCAGGCCACACCCAACCGTTATTCACCGGTGGCTGGATATTTCTTTTTCCCTCTCCTCAGGAATTATGACAAGTGATTGAAACACACACATTTATATATTTGAGCTTGCAATAGAAAACATGTATGTGTGTTTGTTGAATTTCTTGCAGGCCTCAGGTTACCTTTGACCTATTGGGGAATGACCACCTAGTATTGGGCAGGCTGATCCACACCTTGGGGCTCTTTATGCATCTGGCAGTGAACATTCCAGTACAGTCTTTTTGATGCAGAATGTTGAAATAGCAGATTTTTTATGCTAACCCAATAATAATAATAATTAATATTGTTTTTGTTTCTCATTTTGCCCGTACAGATAGCCGCACAAATGGGTCATGCCCTGCTAGATTTTGTGTGGACGTTACGCTACCATGCTGACCAGTAAGTAATGTCAGGGTTCCCCACTTTAAAAATCAGTTTCTTTGGCAGTGTATTATAATTTTAATATTAGATGTTTAGTGCTTAAGAGTTAAAATGTATTTTACAATTAATTTACTATAATTAATACTAAGTACATGTGCTGAAAAAAATCAGAATCGCGATTGTTACTCATGCCGATTCTAAAATGATTCATAATAAGAATAAACTTTTTTTTTTTAGAATCATTTAAAAATATATATATATTTAGGCCATCTGCGCTCTTAGCCACTGTGCGTATATGTTATACATCAGCAGCCAGTATGAGCTTTTGCAGCCTGTTACCTATTTTGAAAGGTTTTATTATCATGTTCATACCAAATATTATGTTGCGAGAATTGGTTTTATTTGAAAATGTATTTTAAAGTAAATTTCCTAAAACTAATGCTAATAAGTAGGGGTACTAAAAAAAATCCATTCGCATCCAAATGGTCATTCTTATTTATTCCGATTCTGAAACAATTCATAAGTTCCAAAAATTGATAAGGATCAGTTTGAATCGTTTTAATCGTGTTAAATTAAGAGGCTTGAGTCTTCAAATTAGTCACCCCAAGAATCGGAATATAAGAATATATAAATGGTAATTGAACATATTGATAATTGTATTTACAGTGGGTACGGAAAGTATGTATCAGTTGTTATTTCGCTGGCTGCTATTTGTATGATTATCAATAGTTATAATGTACTGCTTTTGTATTTGTCTGTACTGTATATGATTTATTTATATATTTTAAATAATAGTCATAGTTTACTTCAAAAATGCTTTATTTATTATATTTTGTTTTTCCAAGGGTGGTAAGACGAGGCGTTCTCTTTGCTGTATGCTCCGTTTTTCTGGCCGTGCCCAGTCAAAACCTTCTGGTGGACCTTGCAGATCAGCTATTTGAGACCAGATCTTGGCTGGCAGGTAAACAAAAAAGGTTTCTAATTCAGTGGAAGACACACTCATGGACAGAATACACACACAGCTGCACTGATTGCTGGGAAGAGGACGAGGATCCAGGATGTCCTGTAATACGCAAGCATTGTCTATGACGTTATTGTTTTAACAAGCAGTATTCTTTTTGGCCCATCCTGCAGCTAAAAGTAGTTTAATAAAATAGTAACTATGAGTTGAATCAATGTTTCCTGTTTAAAATGCAAGCAAAAAATGTGTCCTTTTTGTATGGTTCGCCATTTCCAGATGTGGCTGAGGGGGATCTGGATGCAGACTGCAGGAGTTTGGCTGTGCAGAGTTTGGTAGTGATGGATAAGAGCTTGAAGAAACAGTTGCAAAACCCACAAGTCCTCAGCATTGACTCTTAATCACAAAGGAAAACTACACAAACTGAAACTAAACACCCTGTTTTTAGAAGGACTGCATCTTACCCAAGTGGTGTTCTGAATGTACATCATGAATACTCAAGGTAGAATATGGATCAATTTGTCATTTTTATTGTGAAGTATTGTGTTGAGAGGGTATCCTCCATATAGTAGAGGTATATCCTTTTTGTCTGGCTATTTCCTGCACCAGCAGATCTCACTATTATTGTTGTTTGTCTGCCAAGGACATCCTGTGAATATTTATGTATGTACATGTCTCGGAAAAAATACAATCTGCTTCATCTGACATAAATGAAAAGTTTCACAGGAGAATGACTTCACTGATATTCAGTTTCGTTTTAAGGAAAATGCCTAATATGTGCAGACACAAAAGGAAGCATTTCAGAAATAACAGGTCTAGCATAATGAGAATTATTTCACCTATATCAAACATGCTAAATAATGTTACATATATTTTTAAAGATTGCTGTCATCTGTAGTTTCAGCTGAATTTTTTTATATGAAAATAAAATTCCAACAAAAATACCAATTAATGATAAGCATGTGTTAAATCTAGGCTAAAAATATTACAGTATATATGTATGTATGTACACACACACACACATACAGTATATATATATATATATATATATATATATATATATATACATATATATATATTAGGTACATATATGTGTATATGTGTGCATATATATACATATACACATATGTGTGTATACAGTATATATATATGTATATATACTGTATACACACATGTGTATATGTATATACACATATGTGTATAAAAAAGTATTTGAACACCCTGCTATTGAAAAATAGCAGGGTGTTCAAATACTTATTTTCTTGACTGTATATATATATATATATATATATATATATACACACACACACATACAGATAAGAAAATAAGTATTTGAACACTCTGCTATTTTGCAAGTTCTCCCACTTAGGAATCATGGAGGGGTCTGAAATTTTCACGGTAGGTGCAAGTCCACTGTATGAGTGATAACCTAAAAAGAAAGATCCAGAAATCAAAATCTTTGATTTTTTTAACAATTTATTTGTGTGATTAAGCTGAAAATAAGTATTTGAACATCAACATTAATATTTGGTAGACTAGCCTTTGTTTGCAATTACAGAGGTCAAAAGTTTCCTGTAGTTCTTAACCAGGTTTGCACAGACTGCAGGAGATATATTGGCCCACTCCTCCACACAGATCTTCTCTAGATCAGTCAGGTTTCTGGGCTGTCGCTGAGTAACACAGACTTTCAGCTCACTCCAAAGATTTTCAATTGGATTTAGGTCTGGAGACTGGCTAGGCTACTCCAGAACCTTAATATGGTTCTTACGAAGCCACTTCTTGGTTTTCCTGGCCGTGTGCTTTGGGTCATTGTCATGTTGGAAGATCCAGCCACGACTCATCTTCAATGATCTGACTGAGGGAAGGTGGTTTTTGGCCAAAATCTCACAATACATGGTTGCAGTCATCCTCTCCTTAATACAGTACAGTCGTCCTGTCCCATGAGCAGAAAAACACCCCCAAAGCATGATGCTACCACCCCCATGCTTCACAGTAGGGATGGTGTTGGGATTGTACGCATCATTCTTCCAAAAGGTCAATTTTGGTCTCATCTGTCCACAAAACTTTCTCCCATGATTCCTCTGGATCATCCAAATGGTCATTGGTAAACTTAAAACGGGCCTTAACATGTGCTGGTTTAAGCAGGGGAACCTTCCGTGCTTTGCATGATTTCAAACCATGACGTCTTAGTGTATTACCAACAGTGACCATGGAAACAGTGGCCCCAGCTCTTGTCAGGTCATTGACCAAGTACTGCTGTGTAGTCCTGGGCTGATTTCTGACCTTTCTTAGCATCATTGAGACCCCACAAGGTGATATCTTGCATGGGGCTCCACTCCGATTGAGATTGACCGTCATGTTTAGCTTCTTCCATTTTCTAATGATTGCTCCAACAGTGGACCTTTTTTCACCAAGCTGCTTGGCAATTTCTCCGCAGCCCTTTCCATCCTTGTGGAGTTGTACAATTGTGTCTTTGGACAATTCTTTGCTCTTAGCCATGTTGAATGTTTGGGTCTTACTGATTGTATGGAGTGGACAGGTGTCTTTATGCAGCTAAAGACCTCAAACAGGTGCATCTGATTCAGGATAATACAGTGGAGTGGAGGAGGACTTTTAGCGTTGGACTAACAGGTCTTTGAGGCTCAGAATTCTAGCTGATAGACAGGTGTTCAAATACTTATTTTCAGCTGTATCGCACAAATAAATTGTTAAAAAAAATCATAGATTGTGTTTTCTGGATTTTTCTTTTTAGTTTATCTCTCATACAGTGGACATGCTTCTACCGTGAAAATTTCAGACCCCTCCATGATTTCTAAGTGGGAGAACTTGCAAAATAGCAGGGTGTTCAAATACTTTTTTTTCTTGACTGTATATTCACACACACACACACACACACACACACACACACACACACACACACACACACACACAGTATATATATATATATATACTGTGTGTGTGTGTGTGTGTGTGTTTATATAAATATATACACATTATACATATACACACATAAATGTGTGTATATGTATGTGTATATATACACATATATACAGTATATACATGTTTAATATATACACACATATATATACACACGTATATATATATATATATATATACATACACAAAAATGTTTATATATATATACACACATATATACGTATATATACACACATATATGTGTTTATATAAATATACACATGTATATATTTAAATATATATATATATATACACACACAGACACACATATATATATATATATATATATATATATATATATATATATATATATATATATATATATACCGATTGTAGCTGAGATAGGCGCCAGCGCCCCCCGCGACCCCGAAAGGGAATAAGCGGTAGAAAATGGATGGATGGATGGATGGATATGTGCATATATATATATATATATGTATATATATATATATATATATATATATATATATATATATATATATATATATGCACATACTGTACAAGCCAAAAGTTTGGACACACCTTTTTAATTTGGTTTTTTTTTTGTGTTCATGACTAGTATTTACATTGTAGATTGTCACTGAAGACATCAAAACTATGAATGAACACATGTGAAGTTATGTACCTGACAAAAAAAATTAAATAACTGAAAATATGTTATATATTCTAGTTTCTTCAAAATAGCCACCATTTGCTCTGATTACTGTTTTACACACTCTTGGCATTCTCTCGAATAGCTTCAAGTGGTAGTCACCTGATAGGCTTTTGACTTCACATGTGTCAGTTTTGATGCCTTCATGCAGTGACAGTCTTCAATTTAAATAGTCATTAAAATAAAGAAAACTCATTGAAATTAGAAGGTGTGTCCAAATATTTGGCCTGTATTGTACATGCATAAATATGAAAAAAGAGAAAAAGATAGTTTGTTTTTGTTTTGTTCTTTGTCTGTATTTTTAGCATCGACATGCATCATTTCGGCAAAGTTCGGCCATTTCCGTAACTCCTCCTCTGGTTCAACCTCCGCGCTGCGGTTGTCAGTAGCAACTGTCAGCGACGCTTTTGTGGCCACACACGGGAGACACATCTACTCAGCAGATATGTTGTAACCGTTCGAGTGCCCATCCACAAAGTTTGTGGCTTTCATTAAAGAGCGTGGTAAGTCCTCAAAATCCACATCTCTGTTTGCTTAGAAGCCCTTAGTAAAGGGTAACACTAAACAGCAAGGCTCGCTAGCCAAGTGGAAAATCCAAGATGGATGCCGTCGAGGAAAGCAATAGTTTGAGCGAGCTTTGTCGACCTGAAATGTCTTAAAATAATCACCAAACTCGCTTCAGAAACGTTGTTGGCAAGGAAAAAGTGCGTTGAAGGTACGTTTGTTTTGTTATATGTGTAAGAATGCTACCATATACAACACTACATCACAATAAATTGACCGTTCTTTTCGCGGTCTCACCATGTGAGAACACAATTATTGTCGTCGTTGCCTTAAATATACAAATGTGCTCACAAATAAGGCAGTTGTGTTTATACATGTATAAACTAAAACGTCGAATTGCACAATAGGAGAATTATGGATTTTCTCACTTTCCGCTATTTTATTAAAGCACCGTAAGCAGGCGTGTATCTGTGTAGGTACAATAATCATCATCAGCCATTCCCTAAATAGGATATAAACATATTAAGACAGCATGCTTTGGTTGACTATACATTTCACTATTAAATCAATGTTTATTTATATACCCCTAAATCACCAGTGTCTCAAAGGGCTGCACAAACCATAATGACATCCTTGGTAGAGCCCACATAAGGGTAAGGAAAACTCCCCCCAGTGGGATGTCGGTGACAATGACAATGATGACTATGAGAAACCTTGGAGAGGACCGCATATGTGGGCAACCCAACCCCCCCTCCAGGGGACCGAAAGCAATGGATGTCGAGCGGGTCTAACGTGATACTGTGAAAATTCAATCCATAGTGGATCCAACACAACCATGAGACTTCAGTCCAAAGTGGATCCAATACAGTAGCAAGAGTCTTGTCCATAGTGGAGCCAACAGGAAACCATCCCAAGCGGAGGCGGATTAGCAGCGCAGATATGTCCCCAGTCAATACACAGGCGAGCGGTCCATCCTGGGTCCCGACTCTGGACGAGCGGTCCATCCTGGGTCCCGACTCGAGGCAGCCAGTACTTCATCCATGGCCACCGGACCGGACCCCCTCCACAAGGGAGAGTGGGACAGAGGAGAAAAAGAAAAGAAATGGCGAATCAACTGGTCTTAAAAGGGGGTCTATTGAAAGGCTAGAGCAGTGGTTCTTAACCTTGTTGGAGGTACCGAACCACACCGCTATTCATATGGGCATTCCCCGAACCATTCTTTAGTGAAAAATAAAAATTTATTTTTTTCAGATTTAAGAGGAAGTTATCTGTTTTTTTTACTGGTGCATAAAATTAACCGTGCATTAACATCACCTGGTTCAAATGACCAAACCAACACAGTGCATGAACTCAAAAAAAATTACACACCTGAAAATCAGATGAAAAATTTAGAGGGAACATTGTTTGGAGGTATCCATAATACGCCGATAGGGAGAAGTTCGTATTTACACGTTGAGTAGGGTGTGTCCTGACCTCCGCGGCGGAGGCTCCGTCGAACCCCTGAGGCCGACTCACCGAACCCCTAGGGTTCAATCGAGCCCAGGTTAAGAACCACTGGGCTAGAGCAGTGGTTCTCAACCTTTTTTCAGTGATGTACCCCCTGAGAACATTTTTTTAAATTCAAGTATCCCCTAATCAGAGCAAAGCATTTTTGGTTTAAAAAAAGAGATAAAGAAGTAAAATACAGCACTATGTCATCAGTTTCGAATTTATTAAATTGTATAACAGTGCAAAATATTGCTCATTTGTAGTGGTCTTTCTTGAACTATTTGGGGGAAAAAAGATATTAAAATAACTAAAAACTTGTCAAAAAATAAACAAGTGATTCAATTATAAATATAGATTTTTACACATAGAAGTAATCAACTTAAAGTGCCCTCTTTGGGGACTGTAATAGAGATCCATCTGGATTCATGAACTTAATTCTAAACATTTCTTCACAAAAAAAGGAAATCTTTAACATCAATATTTATGGAACATGTCCGCAAAAAAATCTAGCTGTTAACACTGAGTATTGCATTGTTGCATTTCTTTCCACAGTTTATGAACTTACATTCATATTTTGGTAAAGTATTATTCAATAAATATATTTATAAAGGATTTTTGAATTGTTGCTATTTTTAGAATATTTTTTAAGAATCTCATGTACCCCTTGGCATACCTTCAAGTACCCCCGGGGGTACGTGACCATTTGAAAACCACTGGGCTAGAGTATACAAATGAGTTTTAAGATGAGACTTAAATGCTTCTACTGAGGTAGCATCTCGAACTGTTACCGGGAGGGAATTCCAGAGTACTGGAGCCCGAACGGAAAACGCTCTCTAGCCCGCAAACTTTTTTTGGTCTTTGGGAATCACTAATAAGCCGGAGTCCTTTGTATGCAGATTTCTTGCCGGGACATATGGTACAATAATCATATAATTATGTCAAAAGAGTAGTAATTTCTCAGTAATATGTCATATTTTCCCCCTCCCCATCTAGATACAGTTGGGCCATGGCAGTGTATTTTGACCACCGTGTTGAGACCCCTGAGAATAGTGAGGAGCCCTCTCTGTTGATGTGGCACTCGGCTCTCTCCATACTGGCTGTGGCCTCACGTCATTCCCCCATTGGAGGAAATGTTGACATTTACCTCCAGCAGGTACGTACAGTGTGCTGTTTGACGATGGATTCCAATTTGGAGGCGGCATGGCGTGGTGGGTAGAGCGGCCGTGCCAGAAACAAACTTTGGGGTTGCAGGTTCGCTCCCCCGCCTCTTGCCATCCAAATCACTGCCGTTGTGTTTTTGGGCGGGATACTTTGCCCTTGCCCCCAGTGCCGCTCACACTGGTGAATGAATGATGGGTGGTGGTCGGAGGCGCAAACTGGCAGCACGCTTCTGTCAGTCTACCCCAGGGCAGCTGTGGCTACAAATGTAGCTTACCACCACCAGGTGTGAATGTGGAGTGAATGAATGATGGGTTCCCACATCTCTGTGAAACGCTTTGAGTGTCTAGAAAAGCACTTAATAAATCTATTGCATTATTATTATTATAATTATTATTATTATTCTAACTAGAGATGTCCGATAATCATTCGGTATTCGATATTCCAATATTGTCCAACTCTTAATTACGGATTCCGATATCAACCCATATCGATATATACTGTACAATTGTGGAATTAACACATTATTATGCCTAATTTTTTTTGTGATGCCCTGCTGGATGCATTATTCAATGTAACAAGGTTTTCCAAAATAAATCAACTCAAGTTATGGAAAAAAATGCCAACATAGCACTGCCATAATTAGTATTGAATCACAAAATGCATTATTTTTTTTTAACATGCCTCAAAACAGCACCTTGGAATTTAGGGCATGCTCTCCTTGAGTGAGCATGAGGAGGTTGAGGGGAGCGGGGTCGGGGGGGTAGCGGAGGTGTATATTGTAGCGTCCCGGAAGAGTTAGTGCTGCAAGGGGTTCTGTGTATTTGTTCTGTTACGGATGTTCTCCCGAAAAGTATTTTTCATTCTTGTTTGGTGTGGGTTCACAGTGTGGCAAATATTTGTAACAGTGTTAATGTTGTTTGTATGGCCACCCTCAGTGTGACCTCTATGGCCGTTGACCAAGTATGCGTTGCATTCACTTGTGTGTGTGAAAAGCCGTAGGTATCATGTGATTGAGCCGGCACGCAAAGGCAGTGCCTTTAAGGTTTATTGGCGCTCTGTACTTCTCCCTACATCCGTGTACCACCCGGTACAGCGGCGTTTTAAAAAGTCATAAATTTACTTTTTGAAACCAATACCGATCATTTCCAATAGTACATTTTTAAAGCATTTACCGGCTGATGATGTCGGCAGCCCGATAATATCGGACATCTGTAATTATAACCTTAACTCAGTCCAATCGCCGCATGTTTGTTTTGATCAGAGGGAGAAGAACCCTTGTCAGACACTTGTTTCGATATATTCAATCAGTTACATTTATTGCATCAACACAAAGACATACACGTACAGAGCCTTCCTGGGTGGTTGTCAACACATGGCACCAACGCATGCTGGATCGTTTGAGGGACAAGAATCCCAAAGGCCAATTTCTCTCTCCACTTATAGTGAGTTGGGGGAGTTTCACAAGGTTAGGCTGTCCTGTCCAGGCTGTAAGTGCTTTCTTTAACTGTTTACCTTATCTGTCTCTTTATTGGCGCCTTTCACTAGTTTCCCTTGAGCAAAGTGTTGACCATCAACACAGTTGCCATGACAATCAGTCTATTAGTGTTTTTAAAAAGCCCTGGCCTTGCTTCACCTCCTTTTGCACCTCATTAGTTTGTTTAACGAAGGATATCATACGTCTACCTCGAATGTTACTCAAAGGTTTAAACATCTGCTTAGTCACTGTTCAGGGTCAGGTTAACTAGTTCAATCAAAGGTTCATTTCATATATAATTGTAGGCATACTATCTTCTATACCAGGGGTTTCATAACTGCGGTGCAATGTTCAATTCGGGTTACTAGACGTCAGGAGTCTAATTGGAGTTTAATAAGAACTTCGGCACATGGAGTGTTTGTCAAGTTGAAGGCTGCAAGTTTGTCTTCATCTTGTCGAAAAACTAAATAGTTTAGGATTAAGGCACCCAATTTGTGCTGTGCTTTGAATTCAGTACAGTATTACTTTATATGGCCCAATCCAAACAACCCTCCTTCCTTAAAGCGCATAAAGAAAATGCAACCAACACAAAAACCATGTCCTTTCGACTTGCCAAACATAACAATAACAAGGAAAGTGTTGGAAAAATGTTTTGTTTTTTTTATATAAAGTGCACCATTGTCATGCACAATAGCAATAATTTCAAACCTGCCTACAACCTATTCCAACCATTCTGCAATGGTGGATGCTGAATGTCTTTCCTCTAGTGGCATGGTCGTAAGGCAGATTGACTTCATGTTCCATTCGTCTCCAATGTAGTGGCATGTATTGCCAAGGTAGGCTTCATTGGCTACACTTTTGCTCTGGGTGGCTTTAATGTCAGTTTTCACAGCTTGAAATGTATGCTCATACTTCCTCTCCATCAGTTTCGTAGAATGGGTCCTCGAGGGAAGAGTGTAACCAGGGTTGAGGACGTAAATATTTTTTCTGAAACCGTCATCCTCAACCATTAATAGTAGCCTCATGTCAGTTACCAACATATTTAGGACACTATAAGTCAATGCAGCCGCTTGCTGTGGTGTGCAGACCTTCTTTTGTACGAAGTTGCTAATGCTGGCTTGTTTTTTTCTGAAATGAGAGAAACCATATAATGAACGTACATAGTAGCAACATTTACATGTAACTCAATACATATTTAGTAGATTTATTTAATAATTTCTGATGTAAAAGGCACATTTTTCACATCATGGTCACTGCTGCTTAGTTTTTCTTGTTTTATTGATATTTTTACAGTTATATTTTTAGTCTTATGTTGCTTTTTTCTTTTTTTTCTTATTGTAATATTTTCTTCTTTTTTTTTTCCATTTAAACTCCCGTTTTTCCTTTTTAAATTCGATCTCAATTCTGCACACTGCTGCTGGAATTTAAATGTTCCTGAGGAAAATCCCTGAGGGAATCAATAAAAGTAATATCTATCTATCTATCCATCCATCTATCTAATTACACCACCACATTAAAAAATAAGCTAAATGAAATAAATGGACATTGGGGATGCAGCATACAACAATATTAACACAGAAATGTAACTCATCAGATCAGAACTGAATCAGATATTTTACACGTTTTTATTGTGAATAATAAAGGATTAATTTTAGGATGCCTGTGAATAATAGCATGAAATATTCCAGCACCTTCATAACGTTTTGTTATACCGTCACTCAAATCTAAATATATTTATATAGCTTTATCGGGTCCGGCTACATTGATCAATTATAAAACCAACCTGAGATATTTCTGTCCGTTATGTTAATTTCCAAATTGGTAACCGTACGTTTTCTCTCTCTCAAAACGGAGTCAAATGTGCCGGAGACACATTATCAGCCCCGCGTTGCAACAAAGGGATAACGTTAACGTTACTCACAAAAAAGTTGAACTTATGAATGCTTGTTGCGACTCAAAATAACACAGAAAATGAAGACGTCGAACTATCCAAAAAGTTCCTAACACTCTGAAAGATTATACACAACAGTTGCTGCTGCGCTTCCTGTAAACATCTCAATGTTAACAAAATATTAAAAAGACAAAGACGGACACAATGGATCAATGTACTCGGACTATGGACTGAAAAAGTTACGTACCTTGAGTTCTTCTCTTCATCCATGGCTCCTACATGCTTCCTGTTCAGGTGCTCCCGAAGCGATGTAGTATTTCCGTGTCACGCAGGAAACGGTCTTCTTTGCAGAGTTTAAAGTGAAGTGTTCCCACACTTTTGACGACTTAGGTCGTACACTTTTCTCCATTGCAGCATTAACCTACAGATGTTTCTGCGCCGAACTATCAGTACTGTTTTCCGCCATTTTCCCAATGTTTCCAAGCAAATGAGACTGCGTGGTCATGTGAGCTGCACATGAGACATCATTGGCTGGCTTACTGCCACCTCACGAGAGGTAGCCTCAGCGCCACTCTGGCGCTGTTTTGTAGTGAAGTGAAGTGAATTATGTTTATATAGCGATTTTTCTCTAGTAACTCAAAGCGCTTTACATAGTGAAACCCAATATCTAATTTTTACATTCAAACCAGTGTGGGTGGAACTGGGAGCAGGTGGGTAAAGTGTCCTGCCCAAGGACACAACGACAGTGACTAGAATGGCGGAAGCGGGGATCTAACCTGCAACCCTCAAGTTGCTGGCACGGCCGCCCCATTGTACTGTTTTTGTATTTATTTTGATTCTTGTTTCTCAGCTGTTTGTAAACGTTGCAGTTTATAGATACATTTTTAGGAAGGAAAAAAAAGAAAGAAAGAAAGAAAAAAAGGCGGAAAAAAGCCTCAGCGCATGCGCATTGCATAAAGCCAACGAATAGATGACTAAATTAATAGCCAACTATTTTTGTAATCGATTTTAATCGATTAGTTGTTGCAGCCCTATATATATATATATATATATATATATATATATATATATATATATATATATATTAGGGGTGTAACGGTACACAAAAATTTCGGTTCGGTACGTACCTCGGTTTAGAGGTCACGGTTCGGTTCATTTTTGGTACAGTAAGAAAACAACAAAATATAGATTTTTTGGTTATTTATTTACCAAATTTGTAAACAATGGCTTTATCCTTTTAACATTGGGAACATTATAATAATTCCACCCATGTTAATCCACATTAAACTGCCTCAAGTTGTTGCTTTGATTAAATAAAATGACAAAATCTTTCTTCTACATATAAAAAGTGCAACATTAAACAGTTTCAAGTCAACTCATCATGCTTAATTTATTACAGCATTTGGGAAGCTTGTAGTTGACTTTTATTATGCACATGCACACCCACACACACACACACGCACACGCACACACGCACACGTACACATACATATATATATGTACATATATATATATATACAAATATACATATTACCAATGATTGTCACACACACATTAGGTGTGGTGAAATTAGTCTCTGCATTTGACCCATCACCCTTGATCACCCCCTGGTAGGTGAGGGGAGCAGTGAGCCGCAGCGGTGGCCACGCCCGGGAGTCATTTTTGGTGATTTAACCCCCAATTCAAACCCTTGATGCTGAGTGTCAAACAGGGAAACCAGCGAAACAGGCTTGTCGGGATGAATTACCCTCTTGTGTTTTTTCCTGACCTAACTTGTGTATATATATATATATATATATATATATATATATATATATATATATATATATATACAGTGGGGCAAAAAAGTATTTAGTCAGCCACCTATTGTGCAAGTTCTCCCACTTAAAATGATGACAGAGGTCTGTAATTTTCATCATAGGTACACTTCAACTGTGAGAGACAGAATGTGGGGAAAAAATCCAGGAATTCACATTGTAGGAATTTTAAATAATTTATTTGCAAATTATAGTGGAAAATAAGTATTTGGTCAATAACAAAAATTCAACTCAATACTTTGTAATATAACCTTTGTTGGCAATAACATAGGTCAAACGATTACTGTAGGTCTTTACCAGGTTTGCACACACAGTAGCTGGTATTTGGCCCATTCCTCTATGCGGATCTTCTCAAGAGCAGTGATTTATTTTGGGGCTGTCACCGAGCAACACAGACCTTCAACTCCCTCCACAGATTTTCTATGGGGTTGAGGTCTGTAAACTGGTTAGGCCACTCCAGGACTTTCAAATGCTTCTTACGGAGCCACTCCTGTGTGTTTGGGATCATTGTCATGCTGGAAGACCCAGCCAAGTTTCATCTTCAAAGGTCTCACTGATGGAAGAAGATTTTGGCTCAAAATCTCACGATACATGGCCTCATTTATTCTTTCCTTAACACGGATCAGTTGTCCTGTCCCCAGAAAAACAGCCCCAAAGCATGATGTTCCCACCCCCATGCTTCACAGTAGTTATGGTGTTCTTGGGATGCAACTCAGTATTCTTCTTCCTCCAAACACAAAGAGTTAAGTTTATACCAAAACGTTCTATTTTGGTTTTATTTGACCAAATGACATTCTCCCAATCATCTGCTGTATCATCCATGTGCTCTCTGGCAAACTTCAGACGGGTCTGGACATGCACTGGCTTAAGCAGGGAGACACTTCTGGCACTGCAGGATCTGATTCCCTGTCGGCGTAGTGTATTACTGATGGTTACCTTTGTTACTTTGGTCCCAGCTCTCTACAGGTCAGTCACCAGATCCCCCTGTGTGGTTCTGGGATTTTTGCTCACCGTTCTCATGATCATTTTGACCCCACGGGATGAGATCTTGCGTGGAGCCCCAGATCGAGGGAGATTATCAGTGGTCTTGTATGTCTTCCATTTTCTGATAATTGCTCCAACAGTTGATTTCTTCACACCAAGCTGCTTGCCTATTGTAGATTCACTCTTCCCAGTCTGGTGCAGGTCTCCAATTCTTTTCCTAGTGTCCTTCGACAGCTCTTTGGTCTTGGCCATAGTGGAGTTTGGAGTCTGACTGTTTGAGGCTGTGGACAGGTGTCTTTTATACAGATAACGAGTTCAAACAGGTTCCATTAATACAGGCAACGAGTGGAGGACAGAAGCGCTTCTTAAAGAAGAAGTTACAGGTCTGTGAGAGCCAGAGATCTTCCTTGTTTGAATTGACCAAATACTTATTTTCCACCATAATTTACAAATAAATTATTTAAAATTCCTACAATGTGAATTCCTGGATTTTTTTCCTTCACATTCTGTCTCTCACAGTTGAAGTGTACCTATGATGAAAATTACAGACCTCTGTCATCTTTTTAAGTTGGAGAACTTGCACAATCGGTGGCTGACTAAATACTTTTTTGCCCCACTGTATATATATGCATACATACACACATATATATATATATATATATATATATATATATATATATATATATATATATATATATATATATATGTGTGTATATATATATATATATATATATATATATATATATATGTGTGTAGGCGTGGGAAAAATCACAAGACTACTTCATCTCTACAGAACTCTCAGACTAAACGACTCTGAAACCAATAAGGAATATAACTGTCGCAAGAAACCTGATTGCCCTCCCAACGGAGGGTGCTTACAGACATCAGTCGTTTACCAAGCAAAGGTAACACGCAAGGACATTAACACATCCGACACGTACGTAGGATTAACCGAAGGAGCGTTCAAAACAAGATGGAATAATCACAACGCCTCCTTTAGAAACCAGACTTTGCGGAATTCTACAGAACTCAGCAAACACATTTGGAACCTCAAAGACAATAATGTGGAATATTCAATAACATGGCAAATTCTTGCATCCAGCACACCTTACAACAGTTTTAATAAAAGATGCAACCTATGCTTAAAAGAGAAGCTGTTTATTATATATCATCCAGATCTATCATCCCTCAACAAGCGCAGTGAAATCATTTCAACATGCCGCCACAGACGGAAACACCTCCTAGGTAACACATGAGCCAATCACCACGCCCCTACGCCTGCCTGTACCCACCCACTCTGTGCCCTATATAAACCATTGTATGTGAATGCTTCCATTAAAATCTCCTGATGATTGAGGGAACCGCTCATGAAACAGTTCTGTAGAGACGAAGTAGTCTTGTGATTTTTCCCACGCCTACATATTGCGCTCTACCACGGTATCGAGCACTATTCTCTGGATAATCCGTGTGTGGCCGCGAGGAGGCACTGTAAATGATAAATGGGTTGTACTTGTATAGCGCTTTTCTACCTTCAAGGTACTTTGACACTACTTCCACATTTACCCATTCACACACACATTCACACACTGATGGAGGGAGCTGCCATGCAAGGCGCCAACCAGCAACCATCAGGAGCAAGGGTGAAGTGTCTTGCTCAGGACACAACGGACGTGACGAGGTTGGTTCTAGGTGGGATTTGAACCAGTGACCCTCGGGTTGCGCACGGCCACTCTCCCACTGCGCCACGCCGTCCCTGTAGGAGTCTTAGTGGTTGAAAGGCTGTGTACCGGCAAGAGGAGGCTTACGCGCTCGGCTCCCCTTTTCACCCCCCGTAAGGAGGGCTAGCCAGGGGCAGTACTTGAAAGCAGAAAGTAGCAGGCAGAAGCAGCATGCAACATGCAACATGCAAAATGCAACATGCGCTAACTACAAGCACTTCTACGCAGTGCTACTGCACTGACGCATCACACACACCCTGTTTTACAAACAACACACATATGCACACACACACACATATATATACATCCATCCATACATCCATTTTCCACCCCTTATTCCCTTTGGGGTCGCGGAGGGCGCTGGTGCCTATCTCAGCTACAATCGGGCGGAAGTCGGGGTTCACCCTGGAGAAGTCGCCACCTCATCACAGGGCCAACAGAGATAGACAGACAACATTCACACTCACATTCACACACTAGGGCCAATTTAGTGTTGCCAATCAACCTATCCCCAGGTGCATGTCTTTGGAGGTGGGAGGAAGCCAGGGTAACCGGAGGGAACCCACGCAGTCACAAGGAGAACATGCAAACTCCACACAGAAAGATCCCGAGCCCGGGATTGAACCCAGGACTACTCAGGACCTACGTATTGTGAGGCAGACACACTAATCCCTCTCCCACCGTGCTGCTCATATATATATACATACATATATTAATAATACTTTGCATGCGGTCGGCTTTCGGCCTCTCGCCAATTTTATTCCGCCCAATGCGGCTCCCAAGTTAAAAAGTTTTGATACTCCTGTTCTTTACTAACATTTATTATGCATAAATATTCAATAAGCACCATGGATATATAAGCAACATTGAAATACATTCCAAGCTAACCTTTATTGAGTATGAATATTTTGTTAGCAATCCCAGAATGCCTTCTGAATCATAACAATATCTCCATATATGAGTACAAAGCATGCATTTTTTAACTCACCCATATTTAAATGCAGGGAGAGCACGTGGAGAACTGCCATATTGAACGTCCTCACCAGCCCACAACGCTTTGCTGGCATCCCATAAAGCCAGTGTTGGCACTGGGCTGGGAGAATGGCGAGGTTGTGCTACTTGTGCACCCCTCTGGGGATCAAACTGTCCTGCCAAGCACACACACGGCACACATCACGTTGCTGGAGTGGAGTAGCTCCGGCAGCCGCTTGGTAACTGGGGATCAGGTGGGTGTCTTCAAAGCACTGATGTTTCTCTTATGCATGTAGATGTGAAATACATTTATTTGAACGTTTTAGACTGGAACTTTAGCTGTTTGGAAGGTAGATGCCAGAGGGAGACTTCAAGGGAACCATCAAGTGAAGCATGCTTACAGCTCCTCGCTCACTTGTTGCATCTTCAAGCCTGCCTCGCCTGGAGAGTGAGTCAACAGAACAGTTGCTATTACAAACCCCGTTTCCATATTAGTTGGGAAATTGTGTTACATGTAAATATAAACGGAATACAATGATTTGCAAAGCATTTCAACCCATATTCAGTTAAATGTGCTACAAAGACAACATATGTGATGTTAAAACTGATAAAAAAATGTTTTTTTGCAAGTAATCATTAACTTTAGAATTTGATGCCAGCAACAAGTGACAAATAAGTTGGGAAAGGTGGCAATAAATACTGATAAAGTTGAGAAATGCTCATCAAACACCTATTTGGAACATACCACTGGTGTGCAGGCTGATTGGGAACATGTGGGTGCCATGATTGGGTACAAAAGCAGCTTCCATGAAATGCTAAATAATTCACAAACAAGGATGGGGCGAGGGTCACCAATTTGTAAGCAAATTGTCGAACAGTTTTAGAACAACATTTCTCAACGAGCTATTGCAAGGAATTTAGGGATTTTACCATCTACGGTCCGTAAAATTAGCAAAAGGTTCAGAGAATCTGGAGAAATCACTGCATGTAAGCGATGATATTACAGACCTTTGATCCCTCAGGCGGTACTGCATCAAAAACCGACATCAGTGTGTAAAGGATATCACCACATGGGCTCAGAAACACTTCAGAAAACCACTGTCAGTAACTACAGTTGGTCGCTACATCTGTAAATGCAAGTTAAAACTGTACTATGCAAAGCAAATGCCATTTATCAACAACACAGAGGAATGCTGCCGGCTTCGCTGGGCCCGAGCTCATCTAAGATAGACTGATGCAAAGTGGAAAAGTGTTCTGTGGTCTGACAAGTCCACATTTCAAATTATATTTGGAAACTGTGGACGTGGTGTCCTCCGGAACAAAGAGGAAAATAACCATCCGGATTGTTATAGGCGCAACGTTCAAAAGCCAGCATCTGTGATGGTATGGGGGTGTATTAGTGCCCAAGGCATGGGTAACTTACACATCTGTGAAGGCACCATTAATGCTGAATGGTCCATACAGGTTTTGGAGCAACATAGGTTGTCATCCAAGCAACGTTATCATGGACACCCCTGCTTATTTCAGCAAGACAGTGTGGCTTGGTAGTAAAAGAGTGCAGGTACTTTCCTGGCCCGCCTGCAGTCCAGACATGTCTCCCATCGAAAATGTGTGACGCATTATGAAGCGTAAAATACGACAACAAGACCCCGGACTGTTGAACAACTTAAGCTGTACATCAAGCAAGAATGGTAAAGAATTCCACTTTTAAAGCTTCAACAATTAGTTTCCTCAGTTCCCAAACGTTTATTGAGTGTTGTTAAAAGAAAATGTGATGTAACACAGTGGTGAACATGCCCTTTCCCAACTACTTTGGCACGTATTGCAGCCATGAAATTATAAGTTAATTATTATTTGCAAAAAAAAAAAAGTTTGAGTTTGAACATCAAATATCTTGTCTTTGTAGGGCATTCAATTGAATATGGGTTGAAAAGGATTTGCAAATCATTGTATTCCGTTTATATTTACATCTAACACAATTTCCCAACTCATATGGAAACGGGGTTTGTAGATAAGTATTATCTCATTATTATAACTCTTGTTGCAGTGATGTGAAAATGCTGGCTCGTGCATCAGTAAGTGGCGATGAGAACGCTTTGGACATGTTCAGCTGGAAGGGTGCGCCTCTCAAGATGGGACCACAGGAGGGTCTCACATTTTACGTCAGCACCGCAGATGGCAAGAATTTCTTCTTTTAATGTTCTGCTGCTTTACCATAAATGTTGTAATTACAGTCATGGTGTTTATTCTCCTAAACAGCAGAGAAGCCGGTGTGTTAATTGGAAGTCGTTACATAGAACAACTCAACTTTAATATTAATGTGAAGTGCATGAGAAAGTGGGAAAAACATAGTTCTCTTACCATAATAGGGCTGCAGCTGTCAATTATTTTAGTATTCAAGAAATCTATGGATTAATCGATTAATAAGATTCAAAACACTTTATATCCCCCTAACACCCACCACCTGCAGGGGTATTCATAAGAGTTCGGTGCTATGTGGACTGGGTAGCAGTCAAAGGTAAATGCCTCGGCGACCTGGTGCTCGGTTGCCTAAATCTGGTTGTCGAGACATGGAACGTCACCTCTCTGTTGGGGAAGAAGCCTGGTTTGTGCATGAGGTCGAGAGATATCGTCTTAATATAATCAGGCTCACCTCAATGCACAGCATAGGCTCTGGAACTAAACTCCTTGAGAGGGGTTGGACTTTGCTCTATGCTGGAGTTGCTGCAAGGAATAGGCGGCGAGCAGGTGTGGGCTTATCATTAGCGCCTTTAAGTTGGCGTCATCCCAGAGTGTATAAGGGTTATTTCCCTGCGCCTTCGAGTTGGGGGACGGGCTTGGACTGTGTATTGCGCGTATGCTGCAAATGGCAGTTCGGAGTACCAGACCTTCTTGGGGACCTTGGAGGAAGTGCTGCAGGGCATCCCCGCTGGGGACTCCGTCGTTCTATAAATGGGTTGCACTTGTATAGCGCTTTTCTACCTTCAAGGTACTCAAAGCGCTTTGACACTACTTCCACATTTATCCATTCAGACACACATTCACACACTGATAGAGGGAGCTGCCATACAAGGCGCTAACCAGCACCCATCAGGAGCAAGGGTAAGGTGTTTTGCTCAGGGCACAACGGACGTGACGAGGTTGGTACTAGGTGGGGATTGAACCAAGGACCCTCGGGTTGCGCACGGCCACTCCCCCACCGTGCCACGCCGTCCCTGGGTAACTTCAACGCCTACATTGGCAACGACAGCAAAATCTGAAGGCGCGTGATTGGGAGGAACGGCCTCACCGATCTGAATCAGAGTGGTGTTTTGTGATTGGAATTCTCTGCTAGCCACAGTTTGTTCTTAACAAACACCATGTTCAAACATAAGTGCACAAGGAACCAGGACACACTAGGTCGCAGGTCGATAATCGACTTTGTAGTCGTTTCATACAAAACCCTTATATCCCCCTTACACCCACCACCTGCAGGGGTAATCATAAGAGTTCGGTGCTATGTGGACTGGGTAGCAGTCTTGTACACTCGGGTGAAGAGAGGAGCTGAACTGTCAACTGGTAGTGAGTTGGCTCAGGTAGCGTGGGAGGATGCCAGACAGACCCGGCAGACCTAAAGGTTTAGTAAGGGTAAGCTGGGAATGTTTGGCACAGGCTCTCGTCCGCCAGATTTTCAACTCGCACCTCCGGCAGAGCTTCAACTGCATTCTTAGGGAGGTGGGGGACATAGAGTCCGAATGGGCCATGTTGCGTACTTCCATTGCTGCTGCTGATCAGAGCTGTGGTCGCAAGGCGGTTTGTGCCTGTCATGGCGGCAACCCCCGAATCCGATGATGGACACCAAAGGTAAAGGCGGCTGTCAAGCTGAAGAAGGAGTCCTACCGAGCATGGTTCGCTTGTGGGGTTCCCGAAGCTGCGGGCTTGGCGGTGGCGGACGCAAAACCTGGCCATGGGAGGAGTCCGGGAAGACCATGTAGCAGGATTTTTGGTCGGACTCAAAGAGATTCTAGCAAACCATCCGACGCCTCAGTAGGGGGAAGTAGTGCCATGTCCACACTATGTATAGTGAGGGCAGAAACCTGCTGACCCCTACTGGGGATTTAGTTGGGCGGTGGAAGGAATACTTTGGGGATCTCCTTAATCCTACAGACACACCCTCCGTAGAGGAGGCAGAGTCTGAGGTCACAAACACGAACATGTCCATCACTGGAGCCGAGATTGCTGAAGTAATCAAAAAACTGCCCAGTGGCAAGGCCCTAGGAGAGGACGAGATTCGCCCGGAATAACTCAAGGCTCTGGAGGTTGTGGGACTGTCGTGGCAGACACATCTTTTCAACATAGCTTTTAGGATCTGAGGCAATGGTTCTCAGTTGGAAAAAAGTGGACTGCACCTCTTGGTGACGTTTGGCCTCAATTGGAGGAGTTCAAGTATCTCGGGGTATTGTTCACGAGTGGCAGAAGAATGGAATGCAAGATTGACAGACGGATTGGTGCAGCGTCGGCAGTAATGCAGTCACTGCACCGGTCTGTTGTGGTGAAGAAGGAGCTGAGCTAGAAGGCGAAGCTCTTGATTTACAGATCAGTCTACGTTCCTACCCTCACCTATGGTCACAAGCTTTGGGTTATGACCGAAAAGACAAGGTCGCGAGTACAAGCGGCAGAAATGAGGATGTCTGGGATCACCCGGAGGGATAGGGTGAGGAGCTTGGTCGTCTGGGAGAAACTTATTAGAGTAGAGCTGCTGCGCCTTCACATTGAGGGGAGCCAGCTGAGATACCTCGGGTATCTACTACAGATGCCTCCTGGACGCCTCCCTGGTGAGGTGTTTCGGGCATGTCCAGACGGGAGGAGGCCTTGGGGCATACCTAGGACACGTTGGAGAGACTATGTCTCACTGCTGGCCTGGGAACACCTCCGTGTCCCCCCCTGTGGAACTAGAGGAGGTGCCCGGGGACAGGGAAGTCTGAGCATCTTTGCTTAAACTGCTGCGCCTGCGACCCGGACTTGGAAGGCGGCGGTAAATACATTGATGGACACTTTATAGCCTCAATGCGTATGTTAAAGAAAAGAGTTGAAATAAGCAAATATTTTTTGGCTTGGATTAACCTTTACTATTTTTTCTAATAAATGCACATAAACAACATTGAAATTGATATTTTAAAATGTTAGCAATGATAAAAAAAAATGTTTTAATATTTTCTGTTCACCGCCTCATAAATAACGGCATCCACACACCACCGCTCTCATTCTATTGCAGAGGCCGTGCAAAAACTATGTTTTGTGTATTTAAAGTTGATGACATTCAATATGGTCTGGATTTTTTACAATTTTATAAGTTACTCTCATTAATGATTACATGAAGCAACAAAATGTAAATCAAAGCTGTTTTCTTAACATATTAGTCGACCTAATCGATACATTTTTGCAGTCCAAACCACACACGGTCGTTTATTGTTAAGTATATTGCGCAATACAGCAGCAGCAGAACTAGTGTTGTAATAGCAATAATAAACAAAGCGCTTAGCCAGCATTAATACCACTGATGAGTTCATTGTAAACACCTGTACATACGGTAAGTGTAACACGCACAAGTTTGACAGCTGAATAGCACAAACATCTTAAAGTGCATGCAGAGGTAGATAAAGCTGCCTGATGCTGACCTCTCATCACACCATAAATGCAGCTACTCACATATTCCGACCCGGCAACTTCTGTATTTAAGGTCGTCGTGCAAACGGTACAAATGGAGCCTCCCTCCTTGTTTTATAGGTAAGGTGTACGGTGTGGATGAACACGGTAAAACAAGCACTCTCCTCAGTATGGACAGTGCTATCAAGAAGATGTTTTTCCTTGCGACGAGGGAGGTACTTACCGTCATCACTGACACCATGATGCTGTCACAGTACACTCTGGGCCCCGAGGGAGTGGCACAGGAATTACAAAAGGTATGCTGGGAAGTTGTGAAAAAATGTACTACTTCAACCATTCAATCAAGCTAGACTCATATTCCACAAGCTAATAGGACTACAGTTTAATGTGGGCTGTGAATCCTGGGGGACAAAATAGATCCAACATTACTTGGTAGTTGGATTGTCCAGGATGGAATAATAAGAAATATGTGATTTTTTTTTTTTTTTTTTTTGGTGGAGAATATTAAATGTGTGAATGTTAGGACATTCTAATAATAATAATAATTATAATTTTTTGGTGTAAAATATTAAATCTGTGAATGTTTGGACATTCTAATAATTAATAACAATAAAACATTTTTGGTGTCAAATATTAATGTGTGAATGCGTGGACATTCACACATTTAATAATAATAATAAATTGATTATTTTTTGGGTGTAGAATGTTAATAAATATGTGAAATTGGACGTTCAAACATTTAATAATAATAATATATTGATAATTTTTTGGGTGTAGAATGCTATAGCTTGGTTTAGCTCGTTTGGTAGAGCGGCCGTGCCAGCAACTTGAAGGTTGCAGGTTTGATTCCCGCTTCCGCCATCCTAGTCACTGCTGTTGTGTCCTTGGGCAAGACACTTTACCCACCTGCTACCAGTGCCACCCACACTGGTTTGAACATAACTTAGATATTGGGTTTCACTATGTAAAGCGCTTTGAGTCACTTTAGAAAATAAGCGCTTTATAAATATACTTCACTAATTCACATCTGGTGAGATTTGACGGATGTTAGTGTGACTGAAACAGATCCTCGATTGGTTTGATTGTTGTGTGGGTTACACTGCAGTTCAACCAAACATTAGTACAATGACACTTCATTGTGGGTTTTTGTGTAAATTGCACCTTTAAATGTCCTTAAATAAATACGTAGGTTGTATTTAAAGGGGACCTATGATGAATTTAAGATTTAGGTTCATGCGTTTTGGCTTGAGCTTGCATGAAGTTTTGGATGCCTGTGGTGGCGGGGTTTTGCACTATGGCTATGTTTGGATGTCCCAGCAAAGTGGACATACTTATTTAGACATTGAGTCAAACTCTTGCCAGAGGGGGAGGAGCTCCTCAGCTTTAGGCTAAAATAAAACAAAACACAAAATAATTTGGGATTATTTTTAAGCAGTCTTAGCATGTTCATAACAACACCGACGTTTAACATGTATCAACATGATTGCTAGTAAAAGCTTTTTTAAAGCAATCTCTGAATCAATCAGCGAGTGTACAGGTGTACCTTATGTTATGGCCGTGTCAATGTTTATAATGTTTATGAAGTTTATTTTCGATCGTGTCCAGCAAAACTAAAGGTGGCGGCTTCAGAATATATATTTAAACTGTGTGCATGTTCAAAAGATAAATTATGATACTTTTGGAGAGGGTGGGGACGTTGTTTCACTTGCAATCTGGGAACACCTCCGCAATCCATCATATTGCAGACAGACTAAAAAAACGGGATTTAGGAGTAACCATGGAGCAAAGTTTGCACAAAATTTACACCAAAACATATCCAATATATGTTATCTAGACGAGGTTTTCTTAGCCTTTTAGACCTCAGAGCCTAACTTTTTAGTTAGTAATCTCACTCTCGATTTTAGTCATATTCAAATGTTTTGCTTAATAGACTGGTTCTTACAATCCCTGCTATTTCTTGGTGGGCTTGACACTGACCACAAAGAGGGTCCTTAAACAACACATCAGTTGTGTACCTTGGACTCATTGGGTGTTTTGGCCTCTATCACAATGCACCCTCGTCCAAGGCTGGCCCACCACACGTTGATCAGCCCTACGTATGGTTTGTCTGGCCGCTCCCTGCATTTTTCCTTTTTGGCCACAGCCAGTGACTGCTCATTTCGGTGACGCAGGGTTCTTTGATTGCCTTTTGTTGGGCCTGGCCTCTGATACCCACCTCATTTAGGGGCAATGTGGTGGAGCATGCTACAAAGCCTCTGCAGCCCACCTCCATTGAACGCACCATTACGCTCTAGCCTTGCTCCTCTGCTTCGGCCAATAAGCTGGCATAGCGGAGCCTTTTACTTTTGTATGCCTAATCGATGGCATTTTCCCAAGGGACCGTCACCTCAACGCTGAGGACACGTTGGCAGGCATTGGACCAGAGGACCAAGTCTGGCCGCTGTTTGGTCACTGCGATTTCGGGTGGTAATGTGAGGCTCTGGCTATGGTCCACTCCCTTCAGCGCATCTGGCTACCTCCTCTTGATGGCACAGCTCTTTCACCACGACATGTCCACGTTTTGATTGGGCAGCCTTTTTCCATGTAGGTGTTGTTGTACCCAGCCCAAAGCCCCCTATGCCATGCTGTATGCGCCCCACTGTGTCCCGGTGTCTGAAGGCCGCTTTTGTTTCCGCTGTTTCTGCAATCGGCTTCCATTTCCTTCTTTCTGCGAGGATGGAGGCTGCACCTTTAAAAATGGATGTATAATTATACAATAATTATATCCAACTTACTTCAATTTTAACAGGATAAGTTTTGTCAAATTGCGCTAATCACAAAGGTTATTATTAAGGCGTAGGTCAGGCTGATTGCAAGATAAAAACTAACTATACTGCAAAAGAACGGACTCATAAAAACTGATGAAATATAAGTTTATGTACAATTATGCAGTGTTAAAATAAATTCAAAATAAATTAATAATAGATGATAATAATAATAGTATTAAACCAAATGTCAATAAAATTTAACTGCAAATGAGAATGTGTCTTCACCACTTTGGTCATAATTTTTTTTGCATTACAAACTTTTCCATGACTTAAGCTCCAGACTTGACTTTGATATTGAGTGTGAATGTTGTCTGTCTATCTGTGTTGGCCCTGCGATGAGGTGGCGACTTGTCCAGGGTGTAACCCGCCTTCCGCCCGAATGCAGCTGAGATAGGTACCAGCTCCCCCCGCAACCCCAAAAGGGACAAGCAGTAGAACATGGATAGATGGATTGTTGATACTGCCAAAAGTGGTGGAAAACTATGTCACAATTGAGTACCGCTGCGGCATAAATGAACCACAGCTGAGAAACAGATATTATTTGACGGCCCTCTTGGGGTTAAGAAAGACTGATCGAGACCACAAGAAAGTGTTAAATGTAGATTCTATTCATCATAGGTTTCCTTTAAGAATTGTATTAGCTATTGGGACATTAAAATACTTTATTGAATAATTCCATATTTTAAATGTGTATTGTATTGGCATTATTTATGTTCTTTGTACCTATTCCAAATATTATTTATTTACAAGTTTAAGCTGAGCAGCAAGAGTGGACAGAACATCGATACTGTGTGTGCCCAGAATGGTCTTATCATTACTGCAACAGGGGAGCAAGTCATCAGGTATGATTTTGCTGACTAAGCGCCACACTTCTTTCTGGGCATTTACACAACATGGTGAATAATTCTGGTTTGTTTGGGTAGGCTGTGGGATCTGGAGCGAAACGAAAATTATGCTTTGTCACTTGACGAGAGTCTGGGCTTTGAGCGGGGCGAAATGATCAACTGTGTTTCCTACTGTACGGGAAAAGGTAAGTATGGCACCCCTTATTGCTACCATCATTGCAAATGCTCATATTTGCGGGTAAACATCTAAGAACTTTTCCAGAAATCCTGGCCGCCGGCACCAGCCATGGACGCATAGCAATGTGGAAAATGGTTTTGCATCCCGACCGCGATAGAGGTGACACCAAAGCCCAGTGGAAGCTACAAACACCCACTGAAATAGAAGGGAACGTCTCTCAGTTGCAGGTACTGCATATATTTAATATAACACACTCTTCTGTTCTGTTTGTCTGTATATCCATACACATTATTTTAACTTTCACCACCTCAAAAATTTCCCTGAACACCAACAATACACTTTTCCACCTGTCACCATCAACATCACACTTTTAAACACTGTCTCCCTAACTTGTTTAATGAATGATATGTTGGCCCTGTGATGAGGTGGCGACTTGTCCAGGGTGTACGCCGCCTTCCGCCCAAATGCAGCTGAAATAGGCTCCAGCACCCCCCGCAACCCCAAAAGGGACACGCGGTAGAAAAAGGATGGATGGATATGATTTTACTTAGACAAAAAGTTTGACTGTCATCTTTTAACCGAGACATGGGTTGTCACTGACGCACCTGCTGTTCTCAACAAAACTTTACACCGAATTTTTAGAAAGGGGACAAAAGACGAGGGGCTACGGCGTCAATTTTAAAAATAACTCACTGGCCTCAAATGGAGTGTCTTTTAACAATTACACATCATTTGAGCTGCATGCCTTTGTTTTTAGCAGCTCCCCCATTCTGTGTTTAACTGTTTTTAGACCCTGCCGACACTCAATCTTTTTTATCATTGAATTTTCTGAACTTGTATCATTTATCCACACCTCCTATAACATAATTTTAATACCTGGTGATTTTAATTTACATGTTAATGACTCCTCAGATTTTTTTATCCAGAGAGTTTTTAAATGTTTTGAATTGTTTTGATTTTGGGCAGCATGTCACACCTTGGACCTGGTCATAAGCCATGCCCTGTCCATTGGTGGGTCTTCTGTTGTTGACCTGGCTGTGTCTGACCACTATTGTGTTTTTGAATATCACCAGTGTTAATCCAGCAGGGGCCCCCGGTGAGAACAATGAGGAAACACTACCTAACTTTCGAAGTGGCTGAAAATGTTATTGAGATTTTACAGAACGTTTCTGCTGAAATTTTACCTGCATCATGCAACATCATTGTTGATCATTTTAACAGTAAACTGAAATCAACTTTAGACTCAGTAGCTCCACTTTTAACAAAACAATCGAAACAAAACCTACACCTTCGTGGAAAAACAATAAACAATTACGCCAGTTAAAAATAAATTGTAGGAGTGCAAATTTAACAATACATTATCAGATTTTACATCAACAACTCAAGACCTACAATAACACAGTCAAACAGGCTAGAATTCAACATTACTTACAAGTCATCACAGACCATAAAACAAGCCCCGGTTCCTCCTCTCCACTTTTTCTATTTCAAGTACAATATTTAATAAAGATTTTAAACACCCTCAGACTCCCTTTGCGAGTATTTTGCAGACCACTTCAGAACCAAGATCGAAGACATCAGATCTGGTTTCCAAACATAACAAGTTTTATCTGCTGAGACAGCTGACATGTTTCCTTGCCTGAAGAGACACTGGAGAGTTTTGTTCTGGTTGAGGGAAGGACAATTGGTCGAGTTTTCTCCCAAACAAACCCAACAACCTGCCTTTTAGATCCAACTTCTACATCACTTTTTTTTATCAATTTATGGATTATTTGAGAAACATCTTTTAACTATTATGAACTGCTCACTTCAGACAGCTTTTAAAGCGGTGGTGGTCAGGCCCCATCTGAAGAAAAGCAGTTTGGACCCAAACGTGTTTAATAACTACCGACCTGTATCTAACTTACAGTTTTTAGGTAACATTTTAGTAAAACTGTTTTTTAACCAAGTCAATGACATTTCAAATATAAATAACATTTTAGAAAGACATCAGTCTCGTTTTAGTGTGAACCACAGTACCGAGACAGCACTTTTAAAGATTTTAAATGACATCAGGTGGAATTTAGATAATACATAACTAACAGTGTTGGTTCTGCTGGACCTAAGCACTGCTTTTCACACAGGAGACCATCACCTTTTCTTAAAGAGACTTCGACACCTGGTAGGCCTCTCTGGTACTGTTCTTAATTGGTTCCACTCGTATCTCACAGACAAATGTTTTTTATGTAAGTTGGATGCGTCTTCCTCAGGAACTAATGATATAAAATGTGGGGTTCCTCAAGGCTCAGTTTTAGGTCCCATTCTTTTTAATCTTTAAATGCTGCCTCTTGGAGACGTCATTAGGACAAACGGCATCAGCTTCCACAGTTACGCTGATGATACACAGTTGTACATTGCTGTGACTCCTGATGACAGAGGACCAATAGATACCGTATTAACTACATTGAAAACATGAAGTCATGGATGGTAGTGAATGTCCTACAGCTCAACCAGGAAAAAACAGAGGTTTTAGTTATTGGCCCTGAAAACCAGAGAAGGAAAAGTTTACCAAAATTACAATATTTTAAACCAACACAGTCTATGAAAAGTCCGGGCGTGAATTTTGTCTCCGAGTTTACTTTTATCCCACATATTAAAATATTACAAATATAGGTTTTAATCATCTTCAGAACGTAGCCAGAGTCCGCCTGTTTCTCTCACAGGCCAACACGTAGGTGCTAGTGCATGCTAATGCATTTCCTGCCCTTTTAACTATTGTAATGCCCTGCTCTCTGGCTTTCCGAAAAAGAATATCAGAAGCCTACAATTACTACAAAACTCAGCTGCACGCGTGCTGACGAGGACCAAAGGGCGGGAGTACATTACACCAGTTTAAAGTCGCTGCATTGGCTCCCAGTCCACTTTATGGCCAATTTCAAAGTACTATCATTAGTTTTTAAATGTCTTAATGGCCTTGCGCCTTCTTATCTAGCTGCTTTTACCGTATCAACCTTCACAGATCCAGAGGTCCTCTGGCACTAGCATTTTAGCTTTACTGAATACCAGAACAAAGACCCACGGGGAAGCGGCATTTAGCCACTATGCCCTGTCTGTCTATCTGTGTTGGCCCTGTGATGAGGTAGTGACTTGTCCAGGCCTTCTGCCCGATTGCAGCTGAGATAGGCTCCAGCACCCCCCGCTACCCCAAAAAGGACGAGCGGTAGAACATAGATGGATATTTGTGGAATAGCTTGCCAAAGAACCTCAGAGAGCGTCAAACTTTTTTTTTAAAAAGCTACGGACCTACCTTTCTTAATCAAGCTTTTCACTAATCTATTTTATTATTGTGTTCTTGTTTTTTATCTTAATTATTAATATTTTTACTAGTATTCCCTGAATGTTATGTTTTTAATGACTTATCAATATAATAATTATCTTATTTATATTTGTGTATTTTCACAAGTTTTATACATCTATATGTATATATATGTAATAATATATTTTTGTAATTTGTTTTATTCTAACGGCATTAATTTGAGTTATTCTCCAATGTGGATGCCTGAAAAGTGGTGTTTGAAATCCTCAGTGCCGTGCCATGTTTGTCTTTGCTTTGTTATTGTCAATTGTGATGTGTGTGTGTGTGTGTGTGTGTGTGTGTGCGTGTGTGTGTGTGTGTGTGTGTGTGTGTGTGTGTGTGTGTGTGTGTGTGTGTGTGTGTGCGTGCGTGCGTGTGTGTGTTTGATTGTGTGTGAATGCATGTGTGTGTTTTCTTCTCTTCTTTTCCTCTAGTATTTTTTTTCATTTGTTTTGTTTTGTACAGCACTTTTTGCCTGCTATTTGCCTGTCCATGATGAGGTCTATATAAATACAGTTTGAGTTGATTTGATATAAATATAAGACACATACTCCACTACTTCAATTTTAGTGGGGTTCCAATCTCAATCTGCTGGCAGCCAACAATACCAACACAGTAGTGATCCTGCATGAGCACGTGATGTCAGCACACTGTAGCCAGCAGGTGGCAGCGGTGCAGCTGACACCGACCCAGCTCAGCATCACTCAGTTCCACACAGGACTGCACCTGGCTCTGCAGTCTGAAATGCACATCAAGGGAGTGTGTGTGACTAAGGTGAGGCCACAGTTAAAATCATTTGACATTAGAACGATTGATGCATTGATGCATTAAACAGGATTCAGCGACAGTCTGGAGTGGAAAACAGGTTACGGTCTTTGAGATGTCAGGGCCAGCTCTACACAATAAAGGTACACCATTACAAAAAGCTCAGTAGTACAAATGTAGTTTTATGCACAACCTCTAGGGATTGCTATGATGTGTTTATAAGACATATTTGTGATAGTTGCACTCACTTGTTCTGTTTTGTTTTATTCTCAGGATCATTCCCTTGTGACTCCCATGTGGTAACTGTACATGGTGAGAACCTATACACTGTGGAACCAAACCGGGTCCAGATCCGCACGCCGCAGGTTTTATTTCCATTTTGAAAACACTAACACTTGAGCATGAACATGTTTGTACTGTACTAACTAAATCCTCTCATAACAAATTTTTAGGGTACGGTAAAACAACTATTGACTTTCTCCAAGGCAGAGGGCAACCCAGTGCTTCTCAGTGTGTGCCAATCTTACCTGGTAGTCGGCACAGATACATCACACATCCGAGTTTTTGACCTCACCCGAAGGTACACTGTTAAAGTTCACATTATACAACTTTTTGTCTTACAAGTTATCTATGTATGAGATGTGTTGCCCAAACTCGTTTTGATGCTGTCACATCTCCAACATAATAGATGCCATGTATTAGATTTAACAACGCAGCAATAAAAAGTAGGGAAGAACACAAATAGCATAGCTATGTGAGCTATAGTGCTAATAATACATTCACATTTTATCAGCAACATAATGTTTGGTTAGCATTTTTGCTGAAGAAAAATATTGTTATAAAATCTACCGGTCCCATCTCTGGAGCTGGATAATTTTCAGATGTGCAGCAAAGCCTGCTTAAAAAAAAGACATTCTCTGTGAAGTGGTGGACACATACACTGTGTGGGCTCACGCAAGGCCATGTCATGTCCATTAAGAAGGGAGGTTTTGGCTTATGGCGTCATAGGAGCAAAATTATATATTTTTGTCACCTTTGGTGGTTATAACCTTATATTACATTTAAATATTGGGTTATGCATATATTATATGCTTAGTGGCCTTGTGGTTAGAGTGTCTTCCCTGAGATCGGTCGGTTTGGAGTTCAAATCCCGATTGAGTCATACCAAAGACTATAAAAATGGGACCCATTACCTCCCTACTTGGCAATCAGCATCAAGGGTTGGAATTGGGGGTGAAATCACCAAATGATTCCCGGGCGAGGCCACCGCTGCTGCTCACTGCTCCCATGTGGGGATGGGTCAAATACAGAGGATAATTTCACCGCACCTAGTGTGTGTGACAATCATTGGCACTTTAACTTTTTATTAAATAGTTCCTTTGTGTTATACAGTATCTTTAACCAAGCTGTTACTCCAGTAATGTTTGTGCCATGTCTACATTGTATTGTGTAACATGTGCTTTACAGGGATGCTAAAGCTCACTGCAATGCTAAGAACCTGGCCGACCAGATTCCCAGTCTGGGAGCTCTGAGGTCGGTCAAATGCAATTCCAATGGCAGCCAAGTCAGCATCTTAGTTACACAGGTGAAGGGACATCAGCCATTCTTCATCTTCATCTCCATCCAGAAATATCACAATTGAAAATGATCTCCACTTGTCTTGTCAGGTGAATGGGCGACCCGACCAGAAAGTCTACTTCTACGACATTGAAATGGACACTTTAACACACTTTGACTTTTTCACTGGCAGACCATCAAGTGGTATCTCCCACTCTGATGACAGCGAAAGGTAAGAAACTTTTGTCCGACTTCCCGTACTCAGGTAAAAAAGTGTACTGCACACTTTTTCCACTTCAGGCAGCAATTTCAGGAGAATGAAGTCAGTGGTCGATGCCCTGTTTCTCACTTCTGGGATGAGAGTGAACCTCGTCTTTTTGTGTGTGAGACCGTGCCAGTGAGCTCTGAAACGTCGTCGTCTGGCTACTGGGACACGGTAAAGTAAACATTGATGTAATTCACTGATTAAAGTATCAATATGTGGACATTTGACATCAACACAACAGCTTTGTGATAGCTGTGTTTTTAAGGACCTTCTGCAAATAAGCTAGATTAAGATCATCTCCATGACAGCACTCTAGTTTTTTTTAAGAATCTGCTGCAAAAACATGAGTCTTTCACAAGTTTTTTGAACTGAACTTGCGGGCGACAAATTGAATAGCCCAAATAATGAGAAAGAGAGGATCGAAAATGGAACCTTAAGGAACACTAGTATAACTAAAAAAGTTGAACAAAGGACTATTAACTGCATCTGAAGTAAACCAGCTACAACAACACCTTATCTAAATAAATCACATTACGAAAAAAGCATTATTGTTTTATTATTTGGGTGATGTTTGGCTTGCCAAATGAAAGACTTTGTCTAGCTGGATTTGAACCAACACCTCTCATGCGGCTCACGAGAATTGTCAACTGAGTACATTTAGTGTGCATTATTGATGCCATTGCTCATCAGCTGCTTGATCTACTTTCTTCTTTCCCTAGGTGGATGTGTCAGTGGTCACTCTCTTCTGCACTCAGGAACACGGCCTTCTCTTGCAGGACAGCTTCGCCAAACCAGCGGGCCTTCAGGCCCTCCTTGCTCTCGATGTGCCTTACTATTATTTCAGCTGCAAGGTAACGATTAACAATTTTTTTTGTTTGTTTTCTTTACTTGTTGCTTGCTCTCTTACTTTCACTCTAATGTGAAACTCTGTTTGGTTTAACACACCCCAGTTGTTATTTCGCAGGGGTGGTGTCTTTCAACTAGACGTAAGTGCCTCTCTGGTCTGTGCCCCTCCTTCAGAGAATGTCCATCTCTTACATTCCCATTTGCTCAAATGTATCCCTGTGTAGTGACTTTAAAGGGGTCACATTATGATTTTTTTTTTGTTACATTTAAAACACTTCTTTGTGGTCTATATAACGTGCAACAGTGATTCTTTGGTCAAAATTTTGCAGAGATTATGTTTTACGGACCGTTTTCAAGCTGCTTTCTGACCGTCTGTAGGATGGGCAGTTTGGCGGACAAATAATTTGGGTACAAATTTTCCGTTTATGGATGATTTGCTGATGTCACAAAGGGAAAAGTTTAGCGGAAGTACAATATGAAGAAAGGCAGGATTGTTTTCTAAAAATCTTCGCAATGCCTTCATGGTTTTATTTTAAATTTTGAAACTTATGCAGATACCAAATACACAACAGCAGGTACCAATAGTTATGGTTTTGCATAATATGGCCCCTTTAACTTTTTTTTAGTAGAGTAGGTTTGTCTTTAATCTATCGATTTTGTGTGGTTGGCGTTGACTCCTAGCCATTTCTCTTCCAAAAAAATACTGTAGTTTTCCCCCTCACATTTCTGCAACCACTTTGTTATTTTCTCAGGACATTTCTCGATCGCAGCAAAACTTTTTGGTTCGCCTAGAAAACGTTTTGCCTCTCATCCAAGTAGGCTTCATCATTTCCTGCTCATAGACCTAGATTGGTCAAATCTCATTTTAGACTTATATTGGTCAGATCTAGTTGGGTGGCTGGCCCAAATTTTTACACTGTAATGCCAGGAGGGTGTGCTTGGGCAAGGATGGTTCCACCCTATCGTAGTGAGAAAAACAACTGTTAAGATGAAAACGAACAATCCTACTGTCAATCAATGACAGTCGTTGAAATGTAATTTCCCCCTCGTTAGCACTGAGGTATTGTTTGGCAGAACAATCACTGTGGCTTGATCACTATCAGCCCAAAATACCAACTAAGTCGATGAGTATGACTTGATGAAGCCTGCTTGGATGAGAGCCAAAACAGGTAGGTAGGTAGGTAGGTAGGTAGGTAGGTAGGCCTTCATTGTAATTGCAACAACTACAACAAAACTTTGTTTTCAGCACAAACCTGTTCAAGATTAGACAAACAAACAGTGTACAGGGTTACAGAACAAGAACACTGATTGGTCGCCATAAGGCGCCTCGTAAAAGATGGGAAAAAGGTCAACGCTGGGGAAGGATGAGTAAAAAAATACAATCCAGACTGGGCTCCTAAGGGGGCCCAGTTCGGAGTGAAAAAAAACCTCAATAGCAAAGCACATAAACATATTACGGGAGAGTCTCGAAGCCAGGGAAAAAGTCCAAGTTAAAATGATTTGTATGCGAGTGAAAATAAAATTTGCTTTTCACTCTAAAATTGTCATCTTTTTAGACAAACCAAACATTCCAGTTGCGATCGATTGAATGCCCTGGGAATACAATAAACTGGATAAATAAGAACATCCATAGACTCTTCTTTATATACTCAAGGGACAATACTGTTGAAATGAAACTAGAATATAACTTAGTTATGTGTTCAATCAATAAATCAAAGATTATTAATATAGCCCTTAATCACAAATATCTCAAAGGGCTGCACAAACCACAACAACATCCTCCGATCTGGATATAACTTAGTTATTTGTTCAATCAATGAATCAAAGATTATTAATATAGCCCTTAATCACAAATATCTCAAAGGGCTGCACAAACCAGAACAACATCTTCCGATCTGATCCCACATCAGGGCAAGAAAGAACTCAACTCAATGGGAACACTGTGAAACCCTGGAAAGGACAGCAGATGTGGGGACCCCCATTTAGGTGACCGGTGCAATGGATGCCGAGTGGATATGGTTAATAATGTGAGAGTCCAGACCATAGTGAGGCCAGCAGGGGATACTCTTGTATGTAGACAAGCCAGCAGCACAGAGACGTCACCAGCTGATGCACAGAAAAGTGGTCCACGCCGTGTCCAGACTTTGGACAGCTAGTGCGTCCTCCGTGGAAACTGATCCTTGGCCACCTAAAAACCTATTCACATAGGAGAAAGGAGCAGAGCAGAAAAAAGAGAGGGCGGATCAACTTCTGTTAAAAGAAATACATTTAAAGGCTAAGGTTCCCTCCGGGTACTCCGGCTTCCGCTCATTTCCAAAGACATGCACCTGGGGATAGGTTAATTGGCAATACTAAATTGGCCCTAGTGTGTGAATGTGAGTGTGAAGGTTTTCTGTCTTATCTGTGTTGGCCCTGTGATGAGATGGCGAATTGTCCAGGGTGTACACCGTCTTCCGACCAATTGTAGCTAAGATAGGCTCCAGCGCCCCTCGCGACCCCGAAGGGCATAAGCGGTAGAAAATGGATAGAAGGGCTAATGTATAAGTATACCCAAATTTCATTTTTATACAAACCCCGTTTCCATATGAGTTGGGAAATTGTGTTAGATGTAAATATAAATGGAATACAATGATTTGCAAATCATTTTCAACCCATATTCAGTTGAACATGCTACAAAGACAACATAATTGATGTTAAAACTGATAAACATTTTTTTTTGTGCAAATAGTCATTAACTTTAGAATTTGATGCCAGCAACACGTGACAAAGAAGTTGGGAAAGGTGGCAATAAATACTAATTAAGTTGAGGAATGCTCATCAAACACTTATTTTTCAACATCCCAAAGGTGTGCAGGCTAATTGGGAACATGTGGGTGCCATGATTGGGTAAAAAGGCAGCTTCCAAGAAATGCTAAGTAATTCACAAAACAAGAAAGGGGCGAGGGTCACCAATTTGTAAGCAAATTGTCAAACAGCTTTAGTACAACATTTCTCATCGAGCTATTGCAAGGAATTTACGGATTTTACCATCTACGGTCCGTAAAATCATCAAAAGGTTCAGAGAATCTGGAGCAATCACTGCATGTAAGCGACGATGTTACGGACCTTTGATCCCTCAGACGGTACTGCATCAAAAACTGACATCAGTGTGTAAAGGATATCACCACATGGGCTCAGGAACATTTCGTAAAACCACTGTCAGTAACTACAGTTGGTTGCTACATCTGTAAGTGCAAGTTAAAACTCTACTATGCAAAACGAAACCCATTTATCAAAAACACCCAGAAACGCCGCCGGCTTCCCTGGGCCCAAGCTCATCTAACATGGACTGATGCAAAGTGGAAAAGTTTTCTGTGGTCTGACGAGTCCACATTTCAAACTATATTTTGAAACTGTGGACGTGGTGTCCTCCGGAACAAAGAGGAAAAGAACCATCCGGATTGTTATAGGCGCAAAGTTCAAGAGGCAGCATCTGTGATGGTATGGGGGTGTATTAGTACCCAAGGCATGGTTAACTTACACATCTGTGAAGGCACCATTAATGCTGAATGGTCTATACAGGTTTTGGAGCAACATATGTTGTCATCCAAGCAACGTTATCATGGACACCCCTGCTTATTTCAGCAAGACCATGCCAAGCCACGTGTTACAACAGCGTTGCTTCGTTGTAAAAGAGTGCGGGTACTTTCCTGGCCCGCCTGCAGTCCAGACCTGTCGCCCATCGAAAATGTGTGGTGCATTATGGAGCGTAAAATACGAAAACAAGACCCCGGACTGTTGAACAACTTAAGCTGTACATAAAACAAGAATTGGAAAGAATTCCACTTTCAAAGCTTCAACAATCAGTTTCCTCAGTTCCCAAACGTTTATTGATTGTTGTTAAATGAAAAGGTGATGTAACACAGTGGTGAACATGCCCTTTCCCAACTACTTTGGCACGTATTGCAGCCATGAAATTGTAAGTTAATTATTATTTGCAAAAAAAAATTAAGTTTATGAGTTTGAACATCAAATATCTTGTCTTTGTAGTGCATTCAATTGGATATTAGTTGAAAATGATTTGCAAATCATTGTATATCGTTTATTATTTACATCTAACACAATTTCCCAACTCATATGGAAACGGGGTTTGTAGTTGTGTCCCTTGAGAAGATATATTTGTATTAAAAATAGTTGCTAAAATGATGTTTCTACGTTTAATGAGCATGAAAACATTGCCGTATTTGTTCTAAAGGAGGTTTCCGCCACATCAGCACCGGCAAACCATAGCCAGTCATCACGAGGCTCCGTTGCTCTCTTCCCCCAAATGGTGTCCAGGCGTGCGCTCAGGGACTTTGAAGGCCTGGAGAACTGTGACAAGTCCACACGCGATGCTATGCTTAACTTCAGTTTCTACCTCACTGTGGGCCACATGGACGAAGCCTTCAAGTCCATCAAACTCATCAAGAGGTAAGACGCCACTGTCAGTATGCTATTGTATGTGTCAGCTCAGTGGAGTTTTAAAAATAGGTGTTCCCCCTGTTTAATCATCTGTCATCACATTCCTAAGCAATCTTGTCCACAAGGGCTTTGCTTCAAAGTCTAAGCTAATGGCCAACAGGGAGTGCATTGTTACGTTTGGCCTTGACTCTGCTTGGAATTCTGCACAATAGTTTAGTTAAGGGATATTCAACTTATTTGTTTTTGGAGCCTCATTTTCAGAAAGCTAAGGACCTTCTCCCATCACTATAAGCCTTTTTTTTTTATATTCTGAAAAACCAGCATCCTCTACAGTAGACATTTGTTTTTGGTGTATTTATTTTGTCAGAGTTACAGGAGCACTCTGCTGTTTTTAAGGACCTTTTGCTGTTTTTAAGGGCCTTTTGCAAAAAATCTTTTCAGAGATATTTTTTATAACAGCACTCATGTTTTTAGGAATCTGCTGTAAAAAGTTTTATGAATTGAACTTGCGGGCCACCAGTTGAATAGCCAAAATGATGAAAAAGAGAGAGCCTAAAATGGAACCTTGAAGAACACTATACGAGTATAGCTAAAGAGGTTGACTCCTGACTGCATCTGAAGTGAACAAGCTACAGAAACACTTTAGTTACATTAATCCCATTACCAAAAGGAGAGGACTTAAAGGAACGCCTCAGTTATGTAAATCACATGGTTGGACCACAGTGTTCTATGTTTGCTAGAAAGGTTAAAATGTCAATGCAAGGATCTGCCAATGTGTTTACAATGGTCCAAGTTCCTCCGTACAACAGGAGCACTTGAGTGTGTTTAGGACTGTAAAAATGTTTGTCTCACAAGTTTTTAACTGAACTTTGTGGGTGGTAGGTATGTTGTCATACCGGGGCTGGTTCTGGTCCCCGTGCCGCCAGTTGAATAGCACTGGTCTAGATGCAAGCAAGGAGATTGCTTTTCCTCACAAAATGTCTTCACAAAGTTCATCCAAATTTGTCATCATTAAGTCATATCCTACCTTCAAGTATTCTGGGATTATTCTCAAAGCAAGAACCGTACTGCTTTTGAATATTGATGCAACAACTTAGAGAAGACTTATTGTCTGTTTTAAATTTCCTACAGCACAAATATTTCCAAATCCATATACAGAGGGAAGGAACTCTCCAATTTGTGTATTTGGCTGTTACTGTTAGTGTTTGGGTGGGTTCTGAGGAGTGTACTTTTCTAAACACACATACACAAACACACGGCCAGTGTACCCTTTCTATTCCTGCAACCTTTAATCAGGTCACTAAAAGGATGTGACAATACTGTGTGTGTTTGTCTCTGTGTGCGTGTGTGCGTGCGTGTGTGTGTGCGCGTGTGCGTGTGTGTGTGTGTGTGTGTGTGTGTGTGTGTGTGTGTGTCTGTTCCTCTTTGGGAGAGCAAGGATATGATATTGTTGTGAGGCGACAACATGTACTGTATGTACTGTACGTGACTCAGGCTGACTGATGTCTACTTCAGCAAATGCAGAACAACAGCATTTAAACAAACACATGGGAAACATATCCAACTCGCCGGATATACCATAAAGTTTAATAGCTCTGATGACCGCTTTACTAAGTTCCTCACTGATGGCTATTTTTATTACTCCTCCTTTTTTTTAATGATCAACATTGTGTTGGATTCCCGAAAAGTCCACCTACTGTTAACGCACACTCCTGCATTAACAGCCAAAGTGGCTGTTGGATATAATTACAAATCTTTGATGGAGCACACAATGAACATTTTTTTATGAAATACTACAAACACAATTTTACAATACAGCCCAATCTCCAAAGTTGAACACCTCGAAACAAATCAAACATTTCTGCCTGGTGTCAATTGTGAGTAGTTTTATATTATTCACTGTTTTTACAAAAGTAGCGCTTATCTTTGGAAATGTTAAAATGCAGCTTTGAACATTGCTTGATTAATTGAAGGGTACCTACAGCATGATGATTTTTGTCTTTTCTGACCTATAAAAGTTGGTACAATTTTGGATACTTGTGTTAAACAATGCCCAAGCATCACATCATAAGGTTCATGCATTTTAGCACAAGCTTGCACGCAATTTTGAAGGCCTCTTTTCGCGGGGTTTTGCAACTAGCTATGCCATGATGTCCCCACGGCTTGGAAAAACGTATTTCAATATTTAGTCAAACTCTCAGCCAGAGGGGAAGGAACTCCTATCCTTTGCTTGAGGCTATGAGGAAACACAAAAAAACTAGCATAATGTATTATTTTCATCTAATCGATGCATGCACATAATAGCACACACATGCAACATGCAGTGACATAAATGTTGATAAAGGCCGATTTTTCAAAGCACTCTCTTAATCGATCGGCAAGTGTACCTAATGGAGTGACCGGGTGAATCTATATAATGTTTATGAAGTTTGTACATGTACCACTAGTGGTACGCGGGCACCATCCATTACTAAGCCAAATAATCACTTGATTAAAGTCCAGTACAGTGTTTTATTTTTCTATATTCAAACACAGTGTTACTCTTTAAACAGTGTTACAGTGGCCAAAATATTAATTATACTTGTTAAATAAAACATCTGCCTTGTTTTTAATGAATACTTGGGCCTACTGCGCTACTGTGTTTTAATGTTGGTCGTTATGGTGGTACTTGGAGAACTAAGTTTTTTCTAAGGTGGTACTTGGCGAAAAAAGGTGAACAACGTTTGAAAACCACTGAACTATGGGACACACGTAAGTGATGTAAATTTAGATTAAAATCATCATAGGTCCTCTTTTGATAAGGGTTTTATGACAGGAACACCCAGGGAGCCCAGAACAAATGAATTAACTTTACATGATTTCCTACTGGTAAAAATAGTTAAACAGTTTGACGCTGTTGGAAAAAAACTTTAATTGTCCACCAAGGCTTAACACAGCTTTCTGTTTAGATGCCAGGCTCAAATTGTCAGAATGAAGCAGTAACATCAGATACCGGCTGGAATGTCTGTATTCCAGACTGTGCTATTTCCTCTAATTCATGTTGTCCTTGACTTTAGGTGACATTCTGCTGGGTTATCTCTTGCTTACTGTCTTTTTGCTATCGCGTTGCCATTTAAAGTCAAACCTTCCACCAGAAATAGAGAATGTAAACCCTGTACAATGTATAAACAGAAGATAACATTGACAAATAGTGCTGGAAGTTGTTTATTTTTCTTTTGCCAGTTTATTGATTTTTTATAATATTTGTTTTTAAAATGTACCCCTATGTTAAGAAATGTGTAGACTCTATACACTGTAGACTTTATAGACTCATGATATAATAATCTAAATATTAACACTGTATTTTAAAGCAGCTATAACCAATAATGACTTAGCAAACAGAATGTACCACAAACAGGCAGACTTCCAAAATAATTGTTTATTTTAATATCCACCTTTTCCTCTATGTAGACGTAATAAAATACCATATTCCTATTAGATATTGCAGTTTCCCATGAATAAACCTTGCTAAATTGACTGACAATTATGTATTGAATTAGTTTACCATCTAAAGATATAGCAATATTACATTTTGATATGCAAAGTGATGGGAGAAAAAATATGAGGTATTTTGTTATTGTGACGTCATTCAATGTCATGTCATAATTCCAATTTATAGTAAAACCTTTGAAAAAGTGCACTTATAACAATCAAGGTCAAGGTCCAGCTTGATCTTCTGTTTGGGAGCGATTACTGGTCCAAACTAGTAAATTATTTAGCCACCAATGACATCTCTGAATTGTACTTGCTGCCGTGTAGCAATACAATTTTGACATAGTTGTGGATTATGAAATTGAACACATGGTAGGGAGATCCGTCAACTGAATTTATAAAAGCCTGTGTTGTTTTGCTTAACATGGTGAGTCCACATAGTCATTGTCCAGACGTGGGTGGAAAGGGGATGCCAGCGAGCGACTGATGATGATGACCCGCGGGGCCAGGCAGTCATCGCGGCGGTGTAAAATATTCCAGATTAGCATTGCTGCCGCCATTGTAGCTAGCAGGCAAGCGGCTATGTCCATGTAGCAGGAGTAGGACAAGTGTGTGTAAGGGCCGATTCTGTAGAAGGTCACAAGTCCGATCACCAAGACAAAACCTACACAAGAACAAAAAAGAGTATTAGCAAGTGATTGAATGGGACTGTACTGTAGATGTTGGTACAAGTAGTTAACAAATGTAGTAACATAATTAAAATTAGATTTTAAAAGGAATACTATGGACTGCACAGCTTCACCTATAGACTCTACCTCCAGTGTCCCCCCAGGTAAATTTTGTTTGAGACTCCCTGCATTAGACCATAGGGGGCGCTACAATCGTCATTCAAAAAAAAGACTCCATGGTGACGTGAAATATGCTGATGGACCAAAAATTCATCTTAGTTTTCACTCAATTTGAAGCTATTGTGTATCACCTTTACCATGAATTGATTAACGTGGACCCTGACTTAAACAAGTTGAAAAACTTATTCGGGTGTTACCATTTAGTGGTCAATTGTACGGAATATGTACTGAACTGTGCAATCTAGTTATAAAAGTTTCAATCAATCAATCAATCAAACCTAAGGCCTTAGAACCCTTCCTGTGTGAATCACTGGTCTTTAGTCACAGAAAAGTTATTTGTAAATAGACAAAATCAAAACATATCAAACAATAATGATTTGTTGTAAACATTCCTTGAGATGTTTTGTCTTCCAGATAGCTTTGAGTCAGTCTTAGAATTGACAATGTAAGGAACTCTTCAGTTTCATGCTGATACTTTGAACTTTCTTAGCATCACTCCACAGCCCATACCTTTCCTCTCTCAGCCCTCACTAGGATGACCCTGTAGATTCATTCACAAAATCTAAGATGACGAGTTTAGTACATGTCCAAGAGTTTTACAATTCACGTGGGTTGCAGCGTCAGAACAGTTCCCAAAAATAATGACTGGAAATAGAAATACATGATATGAATCAGTCAGTTTCCTGCACCAAGGCCTGGAGTTCATTTATAGTTCCCCGCTTCTACTGTACCTTAGCAGAAAAATGGCTGTCATCGTTTGAAGTGAGGATGTGAATAATAGTGTGCGTGTGTGTGTGTGTGTGTGTGTGTGTGTATGTGTGTGTATGTGTGTGTATGTGTGTGTGTGTGTGTGTGTGTGTGTGTGTGTGTGCGTGTGCGTGTGCGTGTGTGTGTGTGTGTGTGTGTGTGTGTGTGTGTGTGTGTGTGTGTGTGTCAACCACTCAAATTGTAACGCTGCTGTTTGCTCAGTGACTTGCTGTTTAACCTGCCTGGCTCCTCATCCAAGAACATGAATGATCTCCTCTCCAGGTTGCAGCCAGGGTGGGCTGTGTGAACCTCTCTCTTTGGCACTCACTTATCTCGTCACCTTCCTTCCCCCTCTTCCTCTTTCCATCCTTCCTTGCCTCCACTCCACACCCTCCACTTCGAGGACTAATGTATTTACTGGAGCTTTGACGTTATCGCTCAAAGAGAAATGCCTGACCAGATTAATGTACTGAAGACGTTAAGTAAATGGAATGTAAATAAGTGATCAGGAACTACCCGGCAACCAAGTAAACACATTGTGAACGTAATTATCTCTTGACCTACGACATGACCTGACATTAAACACACTAGAAAATACATTCCAGTTGTTGTCCTCCAAGGCTTCAGGGAATAAAACCCTGAATGGACTTGGATTTTACTCCACAGCCAGCTTGTAAGAGCTGAGAAATTTGGCACTTCTCAAAGTGAAAACATTCAAGAGAAAGAAGGCGATTGGTAGAAAATGTCTCCATTCATACAAGAGTGTCCAAACTTGTTCCACCTATGGCTGCATAAAGACATGTGATGGGATATCTTGATACATTTTGTGCATTAAAGATGCTAGAATATAGGCATTTACTGTATATGCTGCGCTATCTGAACAAAACAAAGACATATTACCTTTGTGTCGCAGGTGACAAAGCTAATGAGTGTAATAACTACTACTGTATATCTCATTAATATTGAATAATTTTATGTTAAGAATAAGATGCTCCCCTTGTTCGGAATTGGGACTACCCAAGTCCATCCATGACTTTACTTTGAAGTTTATTTAGCGTTTTACTATTTAAATTAGTAATTAATGTTCTGGAAATTTGATAAGCCACTGTAAAATTCCAGATGGCTAGTTTTATCTTTTCACTTTTCAATTATTGCAAAACCTTGAAATATTACAACAATTTGAAAGAGTTAGTGATACTGCTAATTACCAAGAAAAGCAGCTAGCACACTAATCGCAGGCTATCTTAGATGTTAACATGAATAACAAACACATTCAAGTTTTCAAATATAAATGTTTAAAAGATTTTAGTGTGTGCAGTTTTTGTGCACATTCAACAAACCGTAATAATTTTGGTCACAATATTCTTCCCTATTCAAAACAATACCCCTCAGCAACAATGTGATAAATCCGTACATTAACTAGGATTACAAGATAATGTTGTCTTTCATCTTCAATTATTTCGAATGACCTGTCTGATGACAATATGTATACAGGCACTGTCAGAAGCTATATGCTCAAGCAAACTTTCTATGTGGAAAGTTTAGCATGTGCTTAGTATCTGGGAAGATCACAATTTTGACAAATTCTGTATACTGACCACCTAAGGCAGGGGTCGGGAACCTTTTTGGCTGAGAGAGAGCCATGAAAGCCAAATATTTCAAAATGTATTTCCGTGAGAGCCACATAATATTTTTTAACACTGAATACAACTAAATGCGTACATTTTTAAGTAAGACCAACATTTTTACAGTATAATAAGTCCCTTATTCTTTTTGATAAAATTGTTATTCTAAAGTTAACCAATAATAAATATAATACTTCTTATCATTAATGCGACATCTTAAACAGGTGAGATAGAAAACGGATGGAAGGATTCAAATGGATGAGAATGTTTTATAATTTGAACGTTATTTTTAACACTGTGATTACCAGCGGAATCATTCATTACTTATCATGTTAAATAAATGTAATGTAAATAAAGTACTATCTAATCTAATGTTAAGCAATGTCAACTAAGATTTATCTGAGAGCCAGAGGTAGTCATCAAAAGAGCCACATCTGGCTCTAGAGCCATAGGTTCCCTACCCCTGACCTAAGGTATCAGTATAAACAAGCCAATATTAAAAAGCTATTGTGTGAGTGTAATCAAGCTTAATTGATTAATCTGCCAATATACATGATTAATGTGGGGATGAAAATGTGATTAATTACATTAGTTAACTAATTTTTGACAACCCTAATATTTCTGTATATAATTTTGGGACACCTAAAGAAAGTGTAAAAAATTAAGAAGGTGTCCCCAAATGTGCATTTTCTGAGAAGACTTTCTACAAGATTCTGAAGTATTTTTTATGAGGTCAGATGTGTGGTCAGATTTAGTGGTACTGGCTCAAAAGCTATGTTCTACATCATCTCAAAGGGCTTTCCTAAACATTTCCCACAGTTGGAATTGCCAAAAATATCTTGGTAAGATGAAGAATGATGATGACAAAGAGGTCTACCCGAAACCTTAAATGGTATTCATGTCATTCTACTGCTGAAGCTACTTTCTTGACCATGTATGGTTGAGACAGTGACCTTAGAAGATGCTCTTTTCTTTTTAAGGGGAAGTCTTTCTAATTTTAGATAGGAAATAGGTGTGTGCCTCAAAACCTTTCTATTTGTATGTGTCAGTACAGTTTCATTGATCATCACTGACCACATTGTCAAACTATAAATAGCCTAAAGCCGATTTCCTGGATGGGACTTTTCAAGATCTGTTTTGGCCTGTCCCGCTTGATTTGTATGGTGTATTTAAAATGGGAATACCCTGCTGTGGGTGTGACAGTCTTCCTGTCACCATTTTCAGATAAAAACCCTCATCCAACAAACACTAATGACAAAGTGGAAATCTTCATCAAGGTAGCTCATCCAGAGACAAACACTCCCCATATATGTACTTTTTATTGCTAGAGCTCATAATCAGAAACAAACCTAGTGTACACACACACAGAATATATCCTGGTAGTGTGCACACACAATACAAACACACAGTCCATGTCGAAAGTGTCTTTCCCGTGCATTCCCCCTCACCGCTTTTTCCTTCTTCATCTCGGGGGTTTGCATAACAGGTAGTCACAGACATTTCCTCGTCCTGAGCAGGGATATCCTGGCGCCCACCAGTCGCTCCCTGGCTCGCTGCAGCACTGGCTCATGGATTCTGGGCTGAAGACTAAATTTAGACGTAGCGCAGACCCCCAGACTGATACAGAGCCAAGTGACTGTGCAACTACACCATACACTGTACAGGGACAAAAGCAATTTATCGATCGTAGGTTGGGCTACTTTCCCGTAAACTTTCATTATTATTCTTACAAAGACATTTCCAACAATTCTGTTCTTCTGTTTTGTAAGAATAGTTTTGGGAAGCCCCATGTTGGCAGCATACACAAACCAAGGTCCATAAAGGTGTGCGTGGATGAGTTTAGAGTGGAAAAACAAGAGAGGCCTGCAATTATACACCAACATTAGTGACTTAAGACCTCAGAGACGTTCTCTGGATGGAAAACCCACTCTTAAAATTGTGTGGAGGTCCTCCATGACGGGAGAGAGAGCAGGAACCTATATTTGCTGACTACAATGGAAAAAGCAAAAGATAAGACTGAATGTCATCCGTGGCAGGGCCATCGTGGATCGTGCGTAGAGCAGGAAGGAGTGTGGTGCAGGTGCATGAAGGTCACCTATGTGAACCACTACAATACCAACAGCTGTCCCAGTACACGACTAATATCCCAGTAATGTAGTTTTTACAAGGGAGGTTTTCTATACTGCTAATCCTGATAAGGTCACCAAATATTGTGTTGAGATGCAGACCGGCAACATATAACAGGCCAAATGGCGGCCTGCTGGCCAAATCCGGCCCGTCAAAGCCTTTTATTTGGTCAGCCGAACATCACCCAAAGAAGACTACACATTCAACCCTAAAAAAAAATCTAAATTAATTGCAAAAATTTGACTTTTAACAACGACTGGATAACAAAGTATGAATATTCTGCCCCTAACGAGTGCTCAAGTCACTGTTTCCTGTCAGACATTTTAGGCGACCGACTGTGTTCAAGAAGCCGCAATGATAGAAATCCACACATATAAGTTTCATCATAAAACTTGGTCAAATCTATGTAAGTAGATATTGTGCCTAAATATGTTTACAGTAGTTTGTTTTGTATTGCAATTGCTGACTTTGTGATGTCTTTTTTATTCGTGGTCGTGTTGTTTTTTTGTTTAAGAGTAATTCTGGGCAATCAGAGCTTGTTTAATAAATTAGAGGGTGATAACACTACACCTTAGGTTTAATTAGGTTGAGTCACATATTGTGTATTGTGTGCAAAGTTTGATGTACTGCAAATGTTCTTTAATATATATATGCGTAAACATATGTAGTTGTGTGAATGTATTGACACTAAATCTTCTATTTTATTTGTGTAAAATACACAATGTACATTATTTATGTAAAATACACAATACTTTTGTAATGTTTATTGTATGTTTATATTTTCAGTCTTACAATCCAAAATGAAGGAAGAAGTGTATTAATTAAAAAGAAGGACTATAAACCCAAACAAAACTTCTGGAGCTTCTGTTTCTTCATACTGTTAACTAGCTGCACTTGCTAGAATTGAGTAGCTTGGGCAGAATAATACATTTTTCGACAGTGCAGTGTGTTATTAAGTAAACTAAGTGTCAGAGCAAATTAACCTGCCAAGGCACTTCCTGACTAAATATCTAAATTTCGATATCCGGCCCCCAAGCCCTTGGACTTTTGAAGGTGCAGCCTTCTTTTTTATGTATTTAAATACAACTGACTTATAGTGTTGTCAAACTTCTCCATTATTAGGACTCCCAGGTAGCCTATTAAGCAAACAAGTTAAAGGAGCTTTAGTACTCACTGGCTAGCTGGAAGAGTGCAGCAATGGCCTCCTCCCACCATTGCGATTCTCGCGTGATTAATGGTAGCTCCATCAGGCCAAGGAGGAAGATCAGTTGACCAGCAGTCAGGGCAACGGTCGCCATCAGGTTGCAAGCCCGCATCATGTCAAACTGCACTTGAGGGACCATAGGGAGAGTTGTGTTATTAGCATACGGCACATTTACAAACTTGACATATTGCCCTAAGTGGTTCCGCAATGTCTTTGTTTGTACGCGTTGCTGCTCATTGTCAAGATGACAGTTCACATGCAAATGTGTTCTTGAATGGAATTTTGTCAATGGCTCAATATATGAATGGCTCCGGCCCTCCATTTTTATTTTAGCAACAAAATGATGCACTAAAATAGGTTATTTTTGTGAAAATGTGCGTGCTAGCACAATAAACTGCCACAAACCCAAATAACAATAATCATGCATGTATGCAGCAATTAAGGGAACCGTGTATAAATAAGTAGGGCTGTGAATCTTTGGGAACCACACAACTCAATTCCATTCTTTTTGGGGGTTAACGATTATATTAAGAATCGATTCAAACCGATTTTTGACTCAAAATCAATACTCGTTTAATAACATTGGGTACGAGTTCTATTATTAACTACATTTCTCCATAAAATAGACAAACCGTTCTGATAAATACTTATGTTACTTAAATTAAAACTGGCTTTAATTAATACAATTATATCCAAACATTTAATAAAGTCAAATACAAATAAGGCAACAAGAAGTATTCAACACTTCTCTTTTGTAAAATTAATCTGTACAGCAGACATGAGCAACAATATGATTTGCCTGAGTGGCTGGATAGGACAGATATAAAAAAATATATATTTTTGATTTTATTGAATCGATTAGTAACTCTTACAAATAAGAATCACGGTTCATTCAAAATTCTGATTTTATTGACACCCCTATTAATAAGTATATGCAAAATCATCAACACAATACAGTATACTGTACATAGTACTTACACTTAACAGAGCTGCGGGATTCTTGATAGCCAGCGTACTCTGAGCCCCATCCCAGACCTTCACATTGTCTCTGTGCTCCTTGCCCCTTTCTCCCGGATTGGAGGTCATCCCGAGCCCTTTCCCCTCCAGTGGGGCACATCTTCCACAGTCCCACACTCCTCCTGCGCCCATCTTCCAGGGCCTGTAAGACCCAGCTTGGGGTGAAAGCCGCAACATTGTTCAGAACCAGAGACAGAAGGGCAACCGCTACCGCCGCCGCCACTAGCCTCTGCACGGCCATGTGACACCCGCTCCCCGCCACCTCTCCTTCCCCTCCCTCTCCCTCACGTTCCAACTCCTGTTCTTCCTCAGCGTCCTGCCTGCTCCCTCGTCTCTCCTCCGGGGTAGCAACCTCCTCCTCCTCCGCCGCCTCCTCCACCACCACCGCCTGCTCCTCCAGCTGATCACTTGTGTCACACAAATGGAGAAATGGGAAGGCTGTTGTCGTGATGTCTAGCTAAATAACATCTCCATTCATCCTCATTCATGAGTTGTTTGCAGCAGATCTTTAGCCCTCTTCTTCTGACAGCACTGTGGGTATTCTGGGATCAAGCCAACAGAGGTCCATTCCACTGGCTCCTACTTGCTGCAGCTTGACTCTTTAGCTTTGATCCTTAGGTCCGATCTCCCCACGCTGCTTCACGTATAATCTGCTGCCTTTGTGCAAAGATAATTTTAAGAAAAAAGGACAGATTCTCTTCCCAGTGTTGCTAGGAGTCTCTCCTCCGCCTGGCCCACCGCCCTCTGCTGCTCTTTCCCTCACAGCCTGGCTGCAAATTCTTTTAGGTCAGAGTTGAATAGTTGCATATGGTTGAGAGACATCAGTGTCATAAGCAGACAGGCTCCCTCCTTCGTGGTCGCTTTAAATGTGCCAAGGTTTTGGTGACTCAAATGTCCAAAAAGACCCCCTCTTGGACGTCACTGTTGTGTATTCTTTTGTCTGCAGCCCGGGGGGAGGTTGTGGGGAGGCGTTTACTTGAAGTCCTCTCTCTTGTGTGCAACAAACACGTTGGCCACCACACTCGGCCAGCAACAGGATGTGTTTCCTGAGAGGAAAAGAGGCTGGGAAGAGGGGCCAAATGTAGACCTGTTCCTTCTCTTGTCTTTCCTTTTCTGGCTCTCTAGATGTTGCCGCTCCTCTTGTTTTTTTCAAGTATTTATCTCATTGTTTTCTGGTTGCTATGCAAAGTCTGACTTTCTGAGTTTTTTTTTTGAAAACTTGAATAATCTGGCTCATGTGTTTGCTTTGGTTTCACTTACGGACACCATTGCCCCCTGTATACCATGTGCCAGGGCCCCTAAAGAGTTGGGCTATTTCCTGTTGCCTAACTTTAATAAACAGCTCACATCTGTATCTACTAAAGCAAGGCGCAGGGGATAGGGGGAGCCAAATAAGGACCAGATGGCTAAGGAATCTTAAATATGAACTTTAAAGGGTTCAGGCTGTTGATTTACATCAGCAAGTGAAAGTATAAACTCTGATTAATGTTTTGCATGGATTCTTTGTTTGCTTGGTCTGGGCCTTGCCTTATATGATCAACCTAATACAAAATAGTGTTTAGAAATATTGTATAGTATAATACAATAGAATTTAATACTAACAACTACAGTGGTTTTGTGAATTAATGTACGCATTCACTTTGGATCCCTTTTTTGTTTACTATTCTTGACTAGAGTTACACTCATTCTTTTTCAATATGGTGCAGACGAGCAGTGCTATGCTTGAATTGCTTTGCCAGGTTGGCGACAGGCTCTTGATTTTCTATTTTTTATTTAATTAATATCATCCACTTCTTCTAAGCACTGTCCTTCACACTCACTTTCTTCCTTTCCATGGTCCGAAAAGAAGATAAATTGATCTCTAGCTCCAAGTTAAGCTCGCAAATAAAACCAGATGTTTTGGTTGTATGTTACAGGGTTCACTGTAGCAGCAAAGGCGCTTGTAACTGAAATGTGTGCTTGCAACTTAAGCATAACAATTAGGCAAGAGACTATGCTTATCTCACAATACTCCTAAATTGAGGTACCACTGTAGACAGTCATGTATAAAATGCTTTTGAAGACATGCTATCGTACCTGCAATACAGATATCCTCAAAGTTGTATAATCATTTTAAACATAACATGCTGCCAATCAGTTAAGTCCCTCCTAAATTTATAGTAGGGGTTTTGTAGAGCTCATTGTGTGCAGTTTGTTGTTTTTGGTTGTGTTAGCTAAAATTCTACCAGTACCAGAACTCGAGCTAGCACATATCCAAGATTTTATTTTGTGTTCTCTCACTGATGATTAATCGAACGGAATTTAGTGACTAAACTTTTCTCTAAAAAAACAAGCATTTGTTTTTTCCTCTCTGCAGCAAAGCAGTGTGGGAAAACATGGCACGCATGTGTGTGAAAACACGTCGTCTGGATGTGGCACAAGTGTGTCTCGGCAATATGGGAAATGCCAGAGCAGCAAAAGCGCTGAAGGAGGCAAAGGCGGAGCCAGAACCAGAGGCCCACATAGCAGCGTTAGCCATTCAGCTTGGCATGCTGGTATGATACTACAAAATAAGAGCTCTATGTAAAAATGTTATTATCATTTGCCCTTACACACACATAAAGACATTTACATGTCCCTCATTATCTTGTGCTCTTCCACCAGGAGGATGCTGAAAAGTTGTACAAGGGCTGTCAACGCTATGACCTCCTAAACAATCTCTATCAGGCATCTGGACAGTATGAGAAGGCGTTAGAAATCGCAGAGACACATGATCGCATCCACCTGCGCGCTACTTACTACAATCATGCACGCTATCAGGAGTCCCTGGGTGACAAAAGCACAGCCCTGGCTAAGTACGAAGGTTTTACAGCGTCACAGAACCCAATGTTTTTTGGGACATCATCTAAATTGTTTAATCATTGTTCCAGTTATGAAAAATCCGACACTCATCGAGTTGAGGTGCCCAGAATGCTTCAGGATGATCCATTGTCTTTGGAGATTTATGTTAACAGGATGAAAGACAAGTATGTGCACCGCCAGACATAATACTCATATACACTTACATTTAGCCTGAACGCAGGGAGAAAATTATTTCATCAACACAGGAAGCTGTACAAGTGGTGGGCCCAGTATTTGGAGAGCCAGTCAGAGATGGATTCAGCTCTTGACCTCTACAAATCTGCTCAGGATTACTTCTCTATGGTCCGAGTTCACTGCTACATGGGGAACGTTCAGAAGGTGACACCATAGATTATTCATAATATACAATGACAATACTAAACTACTGTAAACTACTACAACAAACCCATTGTGATGTAACTACACTGACCCGAATATAAGACAACCCCTCTTTTTTCGACGGAAAACACATGAAGAAAGTGTAACAGTTTGATGTCTGTGCTTCATTAATCACCTGTGTCTTACAATTTGCAGTGTACCTCCTTGTCTGTTGTTTGCTAACTTGCTCAACTTTTAAAGGCCTACTGAAATGAGATTTTCTTATTTAAACAGGGATAGCAGGTCCATTCTATGTGTCATACTTGATCATTTTGCGATATTGCCATATTTTTGCTGAAAGGACTTAGTAGAGAACATCCACGATAAATTTCACAACTTTTGGTTGCTAATAAGAAAGCCTTGCCTGTACCGGAAGTAGCAGACGATGTGCGCGTGATGTCATTGGTTGTAGAGCTCCTCACATCCTCACATTGTTTATAATCATAGCCACCAGCAGCGAGAGCGATTCGGACCGAGAAAGCGACAATTTCCCCATTAATTTCAGCGAGGATGAAAGATTCGTGGATGAGGATAGTGAGAGTGAAGGACTAGAAGAAAAAAAAGACTAGGGCAGTAGGAGTGATTCAGATGTTATTAGACACATTTACTAGGATAATTCTGGAAAATCCCTTATCTGCTTATTGTGTTACTAGTGTTTTAGTGAAATTATATAGTCATACCTGAAAGGCAGAGGGGTGTGGTGACCGCCAGTGTCTCTGAGGGAAGCCATGGAAGAGCCAAGAAAGTCGCAGCTGCCTCTTTGACAGCTGCAGGAGGAACGACACAAGCTCCACTCATGTCTACGGTAAGAGCCGACTTAGTACCACCATTTTCTCACCGAAACCTGCCGGTTGACATGTGGTAGAGAACCATGTTCGCTTGACCGCTCTGTTCCATATTAAAGCTTCACCGTCATCTTTAGGGAATTTAAACAAAGAAACACCAGCTGTGTTTGTGTTGCTACAGCCGGCTGCAATACACCGCTTTCCACCAACATCTTTCTTCTTTGTAGTCTCCATTATTAATTGAACAAATTGCAAAAGATTCAGCAACACAGAAGTCCAGGATACTGTGTAATTATGCGATAAAAACAGACTACTTTTAGCCGTGATCTGTGCTGGAAGAACATGTCCGCTACCACCGATGACGTCACGTGCACGCGTCATCATTCCGCGAAGTTTTCAACTGGATACTTTGCGGTAAATTTAAAATTGCAATTTAGTAAACTAAACCGGCCATATTGGCATGTGTTGCAATGTTAAGATTTAATCACAGATATATAAACTATCAAACTGCGTGGTCAGTAGTAGTGGGTTTCAGTAGGCCTTTAGACACATTCTTTTGGTGTGGCTGTTGCAGCTGTCCGCCACTGGTAGTGACAGAAAGAACATTTCTGCTTGTTGTAAAGCTGTTTGGTGCCACCTGTTGGTTTGCATATGATAATCTCTGTCTAGAGTAGGCCCTGAAAAAAATATATTTTTTTCTTGGAAAATAATATTATTAGTAGTGTTATATTCGGGTCAATACAGCAATACTTGAAATGAAACATTTATATTTCTGTAAAAAAAAATATTGGCTGAATCTTTTGTATTGAATCTCATGGGATTATTGCAAAAATGAAATGAATTTAATTTTTGATGATCCAATGTTTTTGTCACGATTACTGAATGCATTAACCTGATTTTTTCTACCAGGCATCAGATATAGCCATCGATACAGGTGACAGGGCAGCGTCGTACCACCTGGCGAGGCACTACGAGGGTCATGATGACATCAAACAAGCCGTCCACTTCTACACTCGAGCTCAGGCCTACAACAATGCCATACGACTTTGTAAGGTAAGCACATCTGTCACTTAATTTACTTTGTTAGTATCTAAGGTGTTTTTTCACTATGAGGATCCATCCATCCATCCATTTTCTACCGCTTATTCCCTTTGGGGTCGTGGTGGTGCCTATCTCAAAGTATCAATTTTCTCAAATGTTCTGAGATATTTCAATGTTTTTTGGCCTCTTTGGACGAAATTTTGACTTGTGTTGTTTCTTATTCTATGAGCAGGAGAATGGCTTGGACGACCAGTTGATGAACTTGGCTCTGCTCAGTAACCCAGAGGACATGATGGAAGCTGCCTGTTATTACGAGGAGAAAGGCATCCACTTGGACAGAGCAGTTTCACTCTATCACAAAGTACGTCATGTCGGTTGACTCAAGAAACCTACAGCTCATTTTGTCCATGCCTTCCACATTCACAAGAGGGCAGTATTGCACCCATTCTTGGACCAATGTTGTATTTTGTAGGCAGGTTATGTCTCCAAAGCTCTGGAAGTGGCCTTTGCTACCCAGCAGTTCGCTGCTCTCCAGATGGTTGCCGAGGATCTGAACGAGAACTCCGATCCTGCCCTTCTGGCACGTTGCTCTGAATTCTTTATCCAGCATTCCCAGTATAAAAGAGCTGTGGAGCTTCTCATTGCAGCCAAGAAGGTACTACTCCAATCTGTGCATTCATGGTCTGATCACACTAATTATTAATGTATCGTGTTCATGGTTACAGTACCCTCAAGCTCTAGAGGTGTGTGTAAATGAGAACCTGACCATCACAGAGGAGCTGGCAGAGAAAATGACTGTGACTGATTCCAAAGAGTTGTCCGAAGAGGCCCACAAGGAGTTGCTGGAGAGGATAGCGGAGTGCTTTGTGCGTCAGGGGAACTACCACTTGGCCTCCAAGAAATTCACTCAGGCCGGAAACAAACTCAAGGTAGGAAATTAGAAGATACTTAAAAATGTACTGACTAAATGATTACCATTTTTGATACATGTTCAATGTTGAAAACTCCCACTGCAGAGCGTTGGAAAAAGACATGAGCAATAATTAGCAATGATTTACCGTTTTGACTGTTTGTCATCTACCATAACTTCTTCAAAGAGAGCTGGAGTCCTAGACTGAAATGTATCTGTTTATTCCCAGATTATGCAGTTTTGATAACAATTCATAAAGAAATTCCGATCAACATTTTAAGCCCCCGATCCGATTTGTTGGCCTCAGATCTGACGCGATTTATAGATTATAGCAGTGGTTCTCAAACAGGGGTACTTGAAGGTATACCAAGGGGTATGTGAGATTTTTTTAAAAATAGCAACAATTCAAAATCCTTTATAAATATATTTATTGAATAATAAATATGAATGTAAGTTCATAAACTGTGAAAAGAAATGCAACAATGCAATATTCAGTGTTGACAGATAGATTTTTTGTGGACAAGTTCCATAAATATTGATGGTAATGATTTCTTATTTTGTGAAGAAATGTTTAAAATTAAGTTCATGAATCCAGATGGATCTCTATTACAATCCCCAAAGAGGGCAGTTTAAGTTGATTACTTCTATGTGTAGAAATCTTTATTATAATTGAATCACTTGTTTATTTTTCAACACGTTTTTAGTTATTTTTACATCTTTTTTTCCAAATAGCTCAAGAAAGACCCTACAAATCAGCAATATTTCGCACTTTTATACAATTTAATAAATCAGAAATTGATGACATAGTGCTGTATTTTACTTCTTTATCTCTTTTTTTCAACCAACAATGTTTTGCTATGATTAGGGGGTACTTGAATTAAAAACATGTTCACAGGGGGTACATCACTGAAAAAAGGTTGAGAACCACTGGATTATAGAACTAAAAGATAGTAAACGCAACCCATTTTAATAAAGTTTATCCTATGAATTTAGAATTTGCTTGTAATAATTACACCATTTTTTAAAATATATGGTTTTAAATGCTACATACATTTTTTTTAACAAAATGAAGTGGCTACTTTTTATAATTTATTTACAATACTATACCAGGTATTGATAGTATCAACATCTGGATTGAGCACCCCTGATTCACATTGAAGCTTTAGCGGTTAGCGTCTTGTGTTGTCCTGCTCATTGTATGTGTGTGTAGCATGCTTAGCCATTAACTTTACACTAGTTTTCCAAGGATAATTTTACATGGAAGAAACTTAGTTTATTTTCCGCCGTGGTGGTGATGATTAGTATCTTAAAGTTAAAGTTAAAGTACCAATGATTGTCACACACACTCTTGGTGTAGCGTAATTATTCTCTGCATTTGACCCATCACCCTTGATCACCCCCTGGGAGGTGAGGGGTGCAGTGGGCTGCAGCGGTGCCGCGCCCCGGAATCATTTTTGGTGATTTAACCCCCAATTCCAACCCTTGATGCTGAGTGCCAAGCAGGAAAGGAATGAAAGGGTAAATGGTGCACTGTGGATAGACAACAGTAGAGATAATTAAAAAAAAAAAGCAACTATCTGCCCGATCCTATCTAATGATTAGGGTCAGGACTTCGCTAATAATTTATTCTAAACACCTGTTCTAACATTATTGTTGGAAGCTGGTTGTTCTGATAGACAACTTAACGTTAAGATACAAAACCCAAAACCAGTGAAATTGGCATGTTGTGTAAGTCAAAAATAAAAAGAGAATACAATGATTTGTAAATCCTTTTCAAGTTTTATTCAATTGAATACACTGTAAAGACAAGATACTTTAATTTTCGAACTGGTAAACTTTATTTTTTGCAAATATTAGCTCATTTGGAATTTAATGCCTGCAACATGTTTCAAAAAAGAGGGTACAAGTGGCAAAAAAGGCTGAGAAAGTTGAAGAATGTTCATCAAACACTTATTTGGAACATACCACAGGTGAATAATAAGAAAAATAACAAAGTTTACCAGTTCGAACGTTAAGTATCTTGTCTTTACAGTGTATTGAACTGAATATAGGTTGAAAAGGATTTCCAAATCATTGTGTTCTGTTTTTATTTAGGATTTAAACAACATGCCAACAACATGGTTTTGGGTTTTGTACGTGTACATTATATATTTTTAAAAATAGACTATTTGGTTGTGTATGTTGTGGTTGTCTCCAAATAAGCATTTCTTTGTTTCACTTACAGGCAATGAGGACGCTCCTCAAGTCAGGCGACACAAAGAGAATCATACGTTTTGCCAACTTTTGTCGTCAGAAGGAACTTTATGTCATGGCCGCCAACTACCTCCAGTCAGTAGACTGGGAAAATCCAGAGATCTTGAAGACCATAATTTCTTTCTACACAAAAGGCGACGCACCACACTTGCTCGCTGGTTTCTATGAAACTTGTGCACAGGTAAGATAGCAAGACATTAGTCTTTGCCACAGAAATTGTCACTTTAAATAACCCTATATACATTTTAAAGGTGGAAATTGATGATTATCGGAGCTATGAGAAGGCTTTGGATACTTTAAGTGAAGCGGTCAAATGCCTTTCTAAAGCAAGGAATGCAGACGGACAACAGGAGGCCAAAATGGCCGAGCTGCAGCGTAAAATCACCCTCATTAAGCAGTTTGTTCATGCACGCAGGTAAAAATGTGTATTAGAAATTGTGTGAATTTCGATAAATTTTGTCATCGAACCCAAATGCACAAGAAATAATTGAGAAATTGAGCCTCATAGCAATGCCAAGACACAGCAAATACACTACAATGAGCCTATGACACTGTGCATCCACACAAGCCAAGACGTATTTGTTCTGAAACTTGATTATTGTATCTCGTGTGTAGGTTAATGCCAGACGATGCTGACGAGGCCTTGAGAATATGTGGGGTCTTATTGGAGGAGCCCAAGTTGGACACTGCTGTCAGAGTCGGGGATGTCTTTAGCTTCTTGATCGACCATCATTGTCAGCACGGGAATTTCAAAGCGGTAGGTAGCTATCTGAATACGGGTCAATGAAGTCTGGTGTGAATTGTTGTAATTATATGTTTTCCTGTAGGCATACAGCAAGCTGGAGGACCTTCAGAAACTGATGTCGTCACAGAATATCACATATTATGTTAAACAGGCTAATTTGGACGTCTTGCACAAACAGATGGGTTTCACTATGGATTCTGGGGACCACAAATATCATGATAAGGAGGAGGATGAGGTGGAAGAGGATCTGAGCATGCCCTAAAAACTCACATGTTTAATCTATAAAATCCTAAAGATTTGTTTAAAGAATGGTTTAAACGTTGCCAGGACTTTGGTCACAAGAGGGCGCTGTTGTCTTATGTTAAGCCACAAGACAGGCTGCAGATTACTGCTGTGGTGCTGTCTGGACTGTACTTGTATATTTTGTGATACTGTAGAAAATATTTTTCTTTGTTCTACATCACCAATGTAGAAATATATTTTGTGTTTCTGATTTGCAAATAAAATGCCCTTTTTGTGTTTGTTGAGAAAGATTGTGTTGTACTGAACCATGGCAACATTCTGTTGTTGGATACAAGGTGAATATCAAACTCTTGACTAAGTAACTTGTAAAGATGGACACAGATACGTCTCCAAATCAAGCTAAGGAAGAAATCAAAGTGGAAAATGTAAGTTAAAGGTAGAATTTTACAGTCATTTTGGTTTATAGTACAAAGTACTTTTTACCTTGCAGCCAGAAGACAAAAATGAGCGCCTCTCCATTAGAGTGGGTTACTTGGAGAGCAGAGCTGCTCACCTGTCCACCTCCAACAGAGATCTGTCCAAAAGGTTTGTCCAAAGTGAAGAGGAGAAACTTAAGGTCAGATTATTAAATGCATCCGGCAACCAGAAATATACAGTATACATATATTGTACCGTTTACTGTAGCTATCAAAGGAGCTTGTGGAGGAGAAGCTTCAAGTGAACAAGATGAGAGCTCAGTTTGAGGAGGAGACATTGGAACTGAAAAACAAGGTCAGGCTACTAGGTTTTAAGGTGTTTTAGATAATAGTTTCTACGTCACAACCTTGTGACTGTTTTTGACTTTCGTTTTTTTCCTGTTTGTGTGGTGTTTAAGTTCCTGTCAAGTACTCTTATTCTGTAGTTTCACTTCCCATGTCTATCCGCTGAGGGCTGGCTCCTGTAACTGTCATTGATTGGCAATCAGGACGTACCTGTCCTCGGTTGCTAACCGTCTCCTATTTCAGTCCTTTTCCAGACTCTGTCGGATCGTTGCCTGTTCTGCTTTGCTTAATGTACACAAGATGTTTCCTACTAAAAAAAAAAGTCCTGTGTCTGGTACAGTTACATTTGTACTTGCCGCCTTTTGTTTTTTTCCCACTCCTAGTATGTGTTCTTCCACTCCCTTGTGAGTACCTTTTCTTTTGTATATTAAATTATATTATTTTACCCACTGTCTGCTGCTTCGTGGGACCGCGCCTCAAAGCTTCCTTCCAGACTGTGACATTATATCACTGGCACTTGTTAAATGTGACAAAATTGGAGTACTTCTGCAAGAAATATCGAGGAAATGCTGTTACACGTTAGGTGTTTGGTTCTGCCAAAGTTTTTAGGTGTTAAACACATACTGTACTTTCCTCATTTCCTACCGTAGTCTCAGTAAATTCCATGATTCTGATGTCTCCTGCTTTTTCTTTTCATTCCTGTCAGATTTACCTAGTTAAGAAAACCGCCTGTTGATTAGATTGAAAGCTAACTGGAGGCTTGTGTATCAAAGACGCTGATACTGAAAATCCTGCACCTCACTGTGCCCAACTATTTGAGAAGTACTAGTTTAGGATGTTCCTGTATCTTTTATACATCCTCTCTCCCTATTCTAGATATTGAACCAAAAAAGTGAGATAACAGAACTCGAAACAGAGCGAGACAAATTGATCGCAAAGATCCAAAAAGCAGAGGGTCATTCAAAAGTCATCAGAGAAAACAGCGAAGAGTGCGCCACGCTCAAAAAGAACTACCTGGTTCTGGCTGAGGCCCACCACAAAGAGCTGGCCCAGAGCAAGGAGCTGAGCGCAGAGCTGCTGACTTTGGCCCAGGCCCAGGATACCCTGCGCAGCCAGCTGGCCAAGCAGCACCAGAGGGCTGAGGAGACCACGCAAAGCCTTCATTGGGAGCTGGACCGAGTCAGGGGCCTCATCAGCCGCATGTTGCATAACCGAGTCAAGGTGGGTCTTTAGTGTTCAAGTAATGCTGTCAATGAACTCATGAATGACTGAAGCCATGACCACACTCATGATAGCCAGAAGAGCTTGCTGCTTTGAACAGGGAGCAAAAAAACATGGAAAAAACAGTAAGTGCCTCAAAGAAAAGCTCCTCATTATAATACTTGAGGTTGCATCGCTGCCGTTGTTGTTCGTATTTCAGCTTTTTGGAAACCAGAATGACATTAAGGACATGATTGAGGACATGAAGCGCAGCTATGAAGAAGAGCAGAGGAAACTCAAGGAGAAGATGTGAGGAATGCTTTGGTTTATTTTTCAAAAACGGAACAGTCGTCTGAAGATGGTGGTTGTTTTCATCTGTTCTGATTGCTGTTGTGGTCACTTCCTTTTCTGTGATGTGGTTTTCGGTCACTTCTCTGCTGCGGTGGTAACTGAACTCATCAGTGAGTCGATTGGGAAAGAGCCGCAAAAAACATCCGAGCAGAGTCTGGTGAGCATATACTCACTGTCAAACTCACACTAAAGCAGTTTTTCTGAGCATATACTCTCAAACTTGCACTAAAAGTCATGATTTGTTTAGAAAGCTAGTCAAGGCACATTGGACTGTTCTCATTTTTAATGCATGAAATGTTTCAATGCGGCACAACCTTCAATTGGAATGTATTCATAATGGTTCTGATATATGTGTGGTCTGTCTGTGCTGCTGCTTCTTAAGACTTGTTTGTGCTGTCAGAGCCAGTTGAAGAAGGCTGAAGAGGACAACGCAAGGCTGCAGCTGCAAGTCAAAGAGCTTAATGAGCAACACCGTGCAAGACTTTTGTGTTATTTAAGGGACATAACTGTGAGTAGCTGCACAAACACATACAGACGTCTATGATAAGTCACAACACCTTTGCTACTGTTAAATGTTTGCCTTTAGGAGTACATCGATGGCCTTGGAGGAAAAAAAGGGCCATCAGAGGGGAATAAGTTGAAGGTGTTTGTGGACAACATGTTAAGGGACGTCCGCTCATCCTACAGAGCTCGTGAGGAACAGCTCGCTAGCGCCGCGCGAGATTACAAAAAGAGTCTTCAGAGGATCACCAAGACCTATCATGTCCTAATGAAAGCATACAGGTAATATTTTAGCATGGACTGTTTATAGTAGATAGTAAATGCACCTTGTACAACAACCATTTTATTATATATTCTCAATTGACAATATAGAAATGAAGCTTGGAAAAATAGTAGCAACAGAGTAGTCAGTGTACAACTTGTATAGGGCGTCGCCGCTTCAGGTTTGATTAAATCATCCTACATTTAAAATCTCCGATAAAAGTGCTCTGATACAAGCAGTCCTGCAGCACTATTATTTGTGCAAAGCGCGATAGCTAGTTAACATCAAATATCCTCCAGTAAGCACACACGTTTGGTCTTTCTTGTATGTTCGTAAGTAATTCACAAACGGTAAACATTGTAGGCTATAGACTATACTACAGTAGTATACTACAGTAGTACAAAATGAAATTCAACCAAAACTCTAAAGAAAATAAACACTATTTTGTACAATTTTGCAGTGCAAATCGACAATTAGTTGAGAGACAGCTCTTGACTCAAAACACTCAAATTGGGGGACTCTTAAGTTGAGTAACCACTGTAATATGTTTTCATGATACAATACAGTATTTACATTACATTCTAAAAAAAACAAAACAATAAAAAACATTTGTAAGTTAATCACAAAAATTTGAAAAGGTTTATTGATTTTAGTATTTGTTTCGAATCCTACTAATATTAGATAACTAACAATTACTTTACTTTTTTCTCTTAAACGTCATAAGGGGGGTCCCTTTACCCCAAAAATGTTTTAAGTTGTCTTGCTTCAATGGCATATTACTGGTCCTAAAGTTGAGGGAGACATTCCAAATCTTCATCGGGTGAACCACCAAGACCTGTAAGTGGCATATATCTAATATTTTGCCCCTTTTTTTTTTTTTGCTTGAATGTCATAAGGTGGGGACCTTTACCCCCCAAAAGTATGAATTGTCTCTCTTCAATGACACAATTTTCTGCCTGAAAATGGCATAAAATTATTATCTCCCCAAACCCCCTTCTTTCGAGTATATTTTCGCAAACATATATTGCTTAAATGGCGTAAAGAGGACCCTTACCCAAATTTTTTTTTTAAATTGTCTCACTTCAATGGCACATTACTTGTCCTAAGGGTGAGGGAGTCGTCCCAAATTCTCATTGGAAAATTATGACGACAACCAAAAATGGCAGAACATTTATATATTTTCCCCCATTTTTTTTCTTCTCTGAAATGTTGCAAGGAGTGATGCTTACCCCAAAAATGTAAAAATCGTCTTGCTTCAACAGCACATTACTGCCCCTGGATTTGAGGGAGACGTTCCAAATCCTCATCGGGAGTCGCAACAAGACCTGAAAATGGCAAAAAACTTAATTTTCCCTCCCTTTTTTTTTTTGCTTAAATGTCATAAGAGGGGAATGGATTCTTAACCCCAGAATTATAACTTTTCTTGCTTTAATGACACATTACTGGTCCAGGAGTTGTGGGAGACATCACAAAACATCATGGGGAGTCCAGACAAGACGCAAGAATGGCAGAAAATGTATATTTTTTCCCCTATTGTTTTGCTTAAATGTTGGTAGAATTCCTCGGTATTCACCCAGATGTTGTACCAAAGATGTATGAATCGGACAATGTGTTTGGTTGCCCCACCATACCCACCTACAGCCAAGCAGAACTCCAACACCAAAGGTCTTACCATAGGACAGGTCGTAAAAATTATAGAGGCTGAAGACAAGACCAACATTGTTCCAGATTCCCCAGAGCTCAAACTAATCCTCAAAAAAAGAAGGAAATTGGAAATAATAGTACAGGAAAATGTCAAGCAGGAGATTTTCTAACATTCCAACTCATTGCTCCCATGTCCCTTTGAGTTGCAATTCTTAAGAACTTGCATGAAGATATGGGACATCTGGGTTTGGAAAGAACCCTAGACTTGGTCAGGTCAAGATTTTATTGGCCAAAGATGACTTCCGACATAGAGAAAAAGATAGACATGCGGGCGTTGCATCAAATGAAAGACACAACCACAAAGGTCAGCACTTCTCGTAAATATCTATACAACTCGAACCATGCAACTAGTGTGCATTGACTATCCTTTGAACCTGACAGTCAAAATACTAAAGACATTTTGGTCATCATGGACCATTTTACCAAATATGCAGTTCCCATACCAACCAAAGATCAGAAAGCGGTTGCTAAAACCCTTTGGGAACTATTAATAGGGCAGTATGGGTTTTCTGAGCGGCTGCTAAATGATCAAGGCAGGGACTTTGAGTTCCAACTTATCAAAGAGCTCTGCACTCTAGCAGGTATTAATTACCAACACAACACCTTACCACCAAAGAGGGTAAGGTGTTAAATCGCTCCGGTGGAGCGATTTAACAGAACCATGTTGGGAACATTAAAAGACAAAGAAAAATGTAATTGGCGTGATTACATAAAACTACTAACCCATGCCTATAATTGTACTAAAAGTGATGTCACAGGTTATGTTTGGATGCCAACCTCGGTTGCCTGTGGACATTGCCTTTCATTTGCCTGTAAACGATGGATCCCTAAGATCACATTTGCAATATGTGATACATCTGAAAGCAAGACTCCAAGAAAGTTATCGGATTGCCACTGAAAACTCAAAAGTTGCAGACCGAAACAAAAGCTGTCCTGACAAAACAGTTAGACAGTCAACACTGGAAGAAGGCGATTGAGTGTTTGTGAAAATTTGAGGTTTCGGTTTAAACACAAGCTTGCAGACAAGTGGGAATCCACCGTTTATCTATTTCTGGAGAAGATGTGAGACCTACTGGTGTATCAAGTGCAACCCATTAACAAGGATTGTCCCATTTGAACTCTACATAGGGACCTGATGCTTCCTTGTTGGGACCTATCCAAAGAGGAGAAAATTGAGCCAGTCAAACCTAAGGTTTGCCGGCCCAGAACTAGTCAAAGTCAACCGCAAACTGATCAGGAATTCTTAGATTCTGCTGATGACTGGATTGTGTATCCAACTCAATCGGTTTCCTCTGAGAAAGCATTTACACAAGAGGATGAAATTCCAAAAAAGCACGGATCGATAGCTAATCCAAAAGAAAAATAAACTTTGTCATCTATACCATTGAGTTCCACAGCCTCCCAGTCTTTGGATGGTTCAGATGATAGTTCCTCGGCTAGCCAGATTGAAACACACCTTAACTTGGTAGGAGTGGAGTCCAAGGTTGTGGGTAATCAGTCTCCTGCTGAAAAAATCAGTACCCCACTAAATATGACAAGTGAATAAGAATCAGACATGTCAATTGGAAATCCAGCTATTGCGGATGACAAGGGAAATCCTGTAAATGGAGATATTGTGAAGGTTCTACAAGATGCTGAGCCTGACAATGCATCATCTGCAGCACCTGACAATGAAACTGAAATAGATGGAGACACAATTGATGCCACACCGCGATCAAGTAGATCACGACATCCCCCTGTCCATTTTCACTACGTTCATTAAGGAAAACCATTATTGACTTTTGCACAAACTATTCTTCCCAACTTTAACCAAGCACTTGAAACTGTTTGTGACTGTGATAGTTATTTTATGAGCCTAAGACCAAAGCATGAAAGGGCTCGTGTGGATTTAGGAGAGGAGAGTGTAACCCGTGTAAAAAATATGGTTACTAAACCCATCCATGTAAATTGGATGCAATTCCCAAACCCACAACATGGTGGCATTTAGTAAGCACTGAGGCCAGTTGCCACTATTTAGGTGAGCCAGGAAGCAGACACACTGACGATGCCTCTGGTGCAAAAGACCGACACAAGGAGCTTTTTGCATGAAGTTATTCCTTTTGCTGAGCTTTAGTAGTTTATTTTGAAGACCGAGATTGAATCAGAACTGTCAGGGTTCAGTAGTGAGCCAACCCACATGAACAAGACAAGCGGACAGGATGGCACCGCGGGTTGGCAAGCTTCAGCATCTGCCCTGAGGACCTCAAAGTGACACAGATAAGAACACAACAAAACAAAACCACTACTTGGGTAGTAGTAATAATAGGGATAATACAAGTCTACACACAACACTTTGAAGAACTCTTTTTCTGTTATTATTTTTTTTGTATATAATATGCCAGTTGTTGTCAGGCAATAAATGTTCAATTGTTGATCTTCCAGAATTATCTTTTTATGACTCTTTTCTGGAGTAATTTCTTCTAAAATAAGGGTACCAACACTACAAACCTAGGACAATTGTGTCATTAAGTTGGTTGACTATGTAACACTAAAGGCGTTACAATTGCAAGAACTTTTGATTACCAGTATTTCATACACTTGCTATTGCATACAGTACTTTCTTTAAAATGAAAAACATGTGACTTCAAGACCACAATGTTACTGGTGGCCCAGGTTAATAGTGTACTCAAAATAAATGTTCCTTATCATGTTTGTAGGACTCAGAGAGAGCAGATTTTGTCTAAATCAGACAGCAGTCTGGACCCTGGACCCCCAGAAGCGTACTTCATCGTGAAGCCCAATGAGCTGAGAGAGGAATCCGAGAAGGTTCTCCAGCAGCTTGAGCAGGACAAGTCTAAACTGGAGGGTCAGTGGCAGGTGGCTCGAAACCAGGTAACAGTATTCTGTGTTTGCTTCTCTTTGTTCTAAATCCTGGAGGATTTTACTAAGTGAGGGGTGCAATTTCTCTTGCAGGTGGCAGTCCTTAATACTCGTTCTGGCTCTTCAAGCTGCCAAGAGTGAGTTGTCGCTTTTGTATTTTGATACGTGACAAAAGTGATGAAGTGTTCATGAGAACCATACCTTCTCTTTCTTCAGGATGCCAAAACTAGAGAAGATATTCGAAGAATCCTGGTTGGTCATCAGGGAACAGCTGAAGGAGATAACCGACTCCACGCTGGTACATGAAACTATATCACCACTGCAAATCCTCAATGCTCCAAAATCATCTTAGGACACTTAATCGTATGTATAATATGAAATACTCTCATTTGTTACAGGAGAGCTATGAGAGAGAGCAGAAGCTTCTCATCACCAAAGCAAAAGTTGCTGAAGCGCAGGTGTCACAGCTGCAGGACTACATTGACAACCATCTGGACAGGTCAGAAGGCTATTTAGTCTTTTTCTGGAAATATATAGATTGATATTAAGCTTTTGCCTGCAGGAATAAACAAGAGATTGCACATCTCAGTCTTCTGCATGGGAAGGAGGAGGCATCACGCACACACAGCACTCACTAAGTCACTTATCATTATTTTTATCTCATTATTTCATTCTGCAAATGACACAATTAAGATACCCATTCCACACTTCATTCATGTGATCACTAGGTGGTGTGTTGTCCCCCCTTTACCCTGCGGTGACATTCCCAAAGAAATCCGGCCTTGAGAAAAAAATGCCTGGAATGTTTGTAAAGCTTATGTCAATTTCACGAGCTCAGGAGAAGAAAGAGCGGCGACAATGAGGGGTCACCCTGGTGAGAATAATGTCATTACATGTTACCCAGACGCGTACACGCCTGTCCCTAAATGCTTTCTGTTCAACGCTGCAGGGTGAGCCCAGGCTTTTTCCCAGAATCAGCCTTCATATTTATTACCTCCCCTTTAAAATTAATTTAAAGAGTGAATAGAGCCCCCCAGTGACTTTAATGCCACAATTTATAACTGACATAAAATCTTAAGGAAAACTTCAAGTTTCATCTAAAATTGAACTAGTCAAGGGGAATTACAGTATGGGAAAAGTGTCATGCAGACATTTCACCCCAATCCCCTTTTGAGGGCTGCCTCATGGGAGGGAGGGGGGTTTGGGTGTGAAAAGTTTGAGAGGAATGGGAAGTGGGATTTTGTTGGTCATGTATTACACTCCCAGGGCCCTGGGGCTGGGGGATGGTGTTGTGGCGGGGGTGCAGCTTGGGCCTGTGCCAACATAGTCACTGTGCCAAAGCGCTGGGGAGCACTCCTCGCACCGCCGGCTCTGTGGGAAAATCAAAAGCAGGTTGGTTCTTTTTGCCGTGCTGCCAACAAAGACGGTGTGTTGCAACTGTTTGCGAAAGAATCTGTTGCAAACATCTAATAAAAAGAAGTAGAAACAGTCACTTAAAAGTATGACTATGTAGTGATTTTTCAATTATAAATGACAAATTTGAAATAAATACCTAAAAATGCAGTAAGTAGCAGACTCGGTCAATAAATGATGAACAATGTCCCCATTTTGTGTGGTTGCTTGCGCAAAGATTAAATGTAAAACATTGATTAGGGGACCTATGATGATTACATTTAAAAAGACTTTCTTTGGCCCAGATAAAAGTTTTTTGATATGCTTTGGTGTAAATCTTGCTACACAGTCACTTTCATAACCCGTTTTTTTAGTCTGTCTACATCAGGGGTCTCAAACATACGGCCCGCGGGCCAGTTGCAGTCTGCAAGACATTATTTTGCGGCCCACACTTTGATATGACAATTTAATGTATTTGTGGCCCGCGAGTTTAATATGAACGGAACTTGACAGCGTCATACTTCCCAATGTTCCCAATTTTCATGGGAGTCCCCTTAGTATCAGGGTATCCATTCTCTGGTGATCGCTGCCGATTTTTACCCAATCAACAACACTCAGGGGGTGCCGCAATGGCACTGTTCATAACGCCCTCTGAATCCTGTACAGACAGCGTGCAAGCCTATTTGATTGTTACATTTGGCTGAGCAGTACACATGTGTGATGTTGCAAGACATATTTGGTCAACAGCTACACAAGTCACACTGAGGGTGGCCGTAAAAAAAACTTTAACACTGTTACAAACATGTGCCAGACTGTGAACAAACACCAAACAAGAATGACAAACACATTTCAGGAGAACATCCGCACTGTAATACAACATAAACTCAACAGAACAAATACCCAGCATCCCCTGCAGCCCTGACTCTTCCGTGCTACAATGCACACACCCACGCTACTACCAACCCCACACGCCCCCACACGCCTCCACCCTCCCTACTTGCGTCGGTTGAGGTTGTGTATATTGTAGCCCGAGAGAGTTTGGGCTGCAAGGTGTTCTGGGTATTTGTTCTCTTGTCTTTAAGTTGTGTTAGGGTGCGGATGTTCTCCCAAAATGTGTTTGTCATTCTTGCTTGGTGTGGGTTCAAAGTGTGGCGCATATTTGTAACAGTGTTAAAGTCGTTTATACGCCACCCTCAGTGTGACCTGTATGGCTGTTGAGTAAGTACGTCTTGCAGCCACCAACGTTTTTCTGCACAGGTCTCGCACAACATGATTTAGAGTTCTTTCTTTAGTTGTGTTATGTGCTCAATGACGAGTTGTAAAGCACTAGTTCTCTTATAGATGGTATGCTACTTGAAGGTATGCCGAGGGTTAAGTGAGATTTATCAAAAACATTCTAGAAAATAGCAGTCAGTCATAAATACTTAATAAATATATTTATTAGATAACACTTCAACAAAATATGAATTTAAGTTCACAAACTGTGAAAAGAAATGCAATATTCAGTGTTGAGAGCTAGATTTTTTGTGGACAAGTTCCATAAATATGGATGGAAGTAGTGTCAAAGCGCTTTGAGTACCTTGAAGGTAGAAAAGCGCTATACAAGTACAACCCATTTATCATTTATCATTTATGTTAAAGATTTCTTTTTTTTGTGAAGAAATGTTTAGAATTAAGTTGATGAATCCAAATGGATCTCTATTACAATCCCCAAAGAGGGCACTTTAAGTTGATGATTACTTCTATGTGTAGAAATCTTTATTTATAAATGAATTACTTGTTTATTTTTTCAACAAGTTTTTTTCCAAATAGTTCAAGAAAGACCACTACAAATGTGCAATATTTTGCACTGTTATACAATTTAATAAATCAGAAACTGATGACATACTGCTGTATTTTACTTCTTTATCTCTTTTTTTCCAACCAAAAATGCTTTGCTCTGATTAGGGGGTACTTGAATTAAAAAAATGTTCACATGGGGTACATCACTGAAAAAAGGTTGAGAACCACTGTTGTTGAGGACGTTAAAGGCAGTGCAGTCAGGGCAGCCCTTAATATTGTCGGCCGGGTGAAAATTTGGACAAATTCGGGAAAATGGTTGCACCGGTAGATTGTCGGGAGGTGCACTGAAATTCAGTAATCTCCCGGAAAAATCGTGAGGGTTGACTTTCCTGCCCTAGCAGTGCTAGGGCGGGAAAGCCATTCATAGAAGGTGAATTCATTAAAAAGTGCATGTTAGATTTTTTTAAGAAATCTTTTCCTGCGGCCCAGCCTTATACCCAGTTTCTGCATCCAGTGGCCCCCAGGTAAATTGAGTTTGAGAGCCCTGGTCTACATGATGTTTGTTTCTGGAGGCGTTCCGAGATTCCAAATTAAACCACGTAGATATCCTCACTCTTGACATGGTAACACTGGCGATGTTTTTAACGAATCAACCAGTTGCGGCCAGAAAAACACAAGTGTATAAGCATGAGACCTAAAGAACGTCTTTATGAAATTTGAGTGTGTGAATGTGAGCGTGAAAACTTTTCTGTCTATGTGTGTTGGCCTTATGACAAAGTACACCTTAAGCAGGGGTCGGCAACCCAAAATGATGAAAGAGTCATATTGGACCAAAAATAAAAAATGAAATTTGTCTGGAGCCGCAAAAAATTTAAAGCTTTATATAACTGAAATGTTATAATGTAATATTTATTCTACATATTTTACAACATTGGAAAACATTACTAAAACGGAGGCTTTTCAGAGGGTGTGATAACTCCTGGAAATGACTGGCTTAGAATGGCCAAAGGTAAAGATGTGTGTGTTCAAGTTGAAGGAAGGGAAACTACAAATATGAGCTCAAATATACCTAAAATACGAGGCGTCCCACTGGGTTGTGATTTTTTCCTTGCCCTTATGTGGGCGCTGATCCGCGGATGTTGTTGTGGCTTGTGCAGCCCTTTGAGACACTTGTGATTTAGGGCTGTATAAATAAACATTGATTGATTGATTGATTGATTGATTGATTGATTATATACATACAGCTATTATAAATAGCTGTATGTATATGTATCGATTAGCTTGCAGTCATGCAGTGACCCAAATATGTCTGATTAGCATTCCACTTAAGTCACTTACATCAACAAAGCTCACTTTTGTGCATTCACACAGAGCATAAGACGTTGGATGGACAAACAGAGACAAAGAAGGAGTGGCATAAAACACGTATTTTTAGTTGTATATGCAAACAAACTACGGTGCATTCAAGGACTTCCGAAATCAGGACAAAATGGGGCGCGTCAAATACTCATATCAGTGAAGCATGTTTAATTTAAACAGTGGGATTTCTAACAATTATGAAGGTTTGTGTCAAGTTTGTCCTACAGAAACCTTATTAAAACAAAACGTTTTTTTTTTTTCCTTATCCTTTTCCATTTTCATACATTTTTGAAAAAGCTCCAGGGAGCCACTAGAGTGGCAAGGGACTAGCGGTAGAAAATGGATGGATGGATGAATTCCTAAGAAAAAGAATACGTTTTTTTAAGGATTTTTGAAAATCATGAATAGATTTAGAATTTGAATAAATAAGATTCAGCCGTGAGGTTTTTTTTTTTCAGCACCCCAAATATTTAATTTTATGACACAAAACTAACTTTTCTTACCATGAGGCTACTTCTTCTGGCTGTCCCACTCCCATAAACTACCACAGTGGCTCGCTTTTGCCTCCCGTGGACAAAAGGGGACTTGATGTACCAGGGCTAATACGTTTGTATGTACAGTACTGCAAATGTCTTAAGTACATTTTTTTGGGCAATCGGTGTTCATGAAAATACATCACAAGTGAAGCCAATAGTCAGCCTTACACAGTCAGTTAACATTTCATGCTAACTTCCTATTATTCTCCTTTGATTTGTTAAGTTGTTGACACTTTGTGCACAGATTTGTTTTGTGGCCAAAAAAAAAAAAAGAAAGGTATGAATGTGTCATCCTGTGGATGGGAAGCGCTGGAGAGGAAGTACCTCACATGTCCCGCAATGGGCCGCTCGTCAAGAGGCCCTTTGTTTTAGGAGGTTAATGCCTAATTGATGAGAACAGGCCTGTGTGCGCAGTGTGTGTGTGTATATGTGTGTGTGAGCCGGCGGCTGGACGAGCTGGCCATAATTGGAACGGACAAGGCTTGTGTGCCGGAGTGCACTGGGAAGAGATTTATGGGAATGCAAGGAACGGCAGTGGGAATGAGGAAGAAAAGGTGACAATGAGAAGGAAGAATGTGAGGGGAGTGGGAATTTGGCGACGATAGTGTTGCAATATCATGAGAACTAAGTTGTTAACAATGGAAAGTGGACAGGAAGTGTCACGAAGACACCACATGTACTACTTCACTGCTAATGCATGTTGGGGCTTGATAGTAATTATACTCGAGTAAATGCAAAGCTTTGCAACACTGACAAACTGTCATTTTGTGGGACACCTGTCTATTTTTTTCTGACAAGTTGTCTTTTGCCAGACTATTTATGTGGAGGTCCCCATCTCCTCTCCAGACAAGCTTTCACCACCAAGGCTGGAGAGGCATTAATAGGGTGGGGGCGCAGAGGGGGTCGCCTGCACTTCAGAAAACCTTGAAGAATTGGGCCTGAAAGCAATAGACATTCTGGGTGGCTGCATGAAGGAGAAAAAAAAAGAAAGAAATAATGACAAGTAAAATTAAAAAAACGGGGAGCTCGTGTGCATATTAAGTGAAGAGAATGTTTGGGAGAAAAACGAACGTGAGGCTTGACTGGGATGAAAAGTAAAGAGGGGAGATAGAATTTAGGGTGAGAAAAGAAAAGCAGAGGTACAGTAAGGGTGAGAAAGACATGGGTGGGATGGACCAGAGCGAGTGAGAATGAGGCTGAGGGAAGGAGGAGAGAGACCCCTCTGCTTTCCCACACTCCGGTCCGTTCCCACACTGGACCTGCCTAATCCCTGTCTTAATTGGGGGAGAATTCCAGCGCACATGTTCGCCTCGGCTGAGCGAAGGCTGGCAGGCTGGCTTTATAGCTGGGTGGTGTGTGACATGCACACAGTGAGCACTTTGCTGCAGTGTAAACATGTATGTGACTCTAAGCATGTCTCCCTTGGAAATGTATTCAAAGCTAGCACACAAGATATTGACTTCCTTTCACAACAAGTAGATAGCTCTACTCTAGTTTTGCATTGGCTACATACACACAGTGTTTCAGGACTATGTCTACAATAGAACTTTATTTGTACTGTAAAAGTATTTGCACAATTAAGTTCAGCCATATTGTGTATTGGATTGATCGACTTCTAATTTACTTAACATGTGAAAACCAGACATTGAAATAATCTGTTTCAGTGTCAAACTTTCCCCCTCATGAAACCTTTTCTAATTTTATAAACAATGTTTTAGTAACATGTTAATGTTTCTAAAACAAAATACAACGTTTGAACAGTAACACTGTGTTCGAATACAGCAAAATAAAACACTGTACTGAAATCAAGTGATTCTTTGCCGTACCACTAGAATGAGCCTGCATACCACTCGGGACAGAGTGGTGTATAAAGAGAGTATGGCCAACTAAACAACAGGCGCCATGACGGCTACCAAGGACATGTGTGGCTATGCCCGTATGCATGAAATCGCTGTCGTTTTGATGTTAATTTCTCTTGACAAAACAAACCCATATAATACGTATATATGTAGTTCTAAAGATACTCTAGCTCATTTACTTACAATAAAACATGCTGTTATTTTATGAAAGTACTTAACAAAAAAATTGAAATAACTGAAAACATGTTTTATATTCTAGTTTCATCAAAATAGCCACCGTTTGCTCTGATTCCTTTTTCGCACACTATTGTTTTCAGTTATTTCAATTTTTTTGCAAAGTACATAGTGTAAGTCCACATGTGTTCAGTAATAGTTTTGATGCCTTCAGTGACAATCTACAATGTAAATTAGTCATGAAAATAAAGAAAACTCATTGAATGAGGAGAAAGTGTGTCCAAACTTTTGGCCTGTACTGTATCTGTCTATATATATATATATATATATATATATATATATATATATATATATATATATATATTGAGTATTGTGTTTTATGCTGTAATGTAAAAATAATGTAGAGTGTTTACCTCGGAGAGTTGACTTCTACCTTATCTCCTTCCAGCTGCTTTGCCGTCAAATACACCCTTAGCAGCTTTTTTCTATTTCCACAGTTACATTTTTGTGATGTGTGGATCAATACTGAAACATCGATGCAGACGATACCAAATCCTTATGCTCTAATGTTGATTCTCAGATCAAAATGTCAAAACCTTTGATACTTAGTTATTTGAAAGTATTAATAGGAACATCGTGTAAAATCACTAAATCAATGAGAGCTTGTCTAAAGGAAAAGTAATTAATGGGAAAATCCATCCATCTCCATCCATCTTCTTCCGCTTATCCGAGGTCGGGTCGCGGGGGCAACAGCCTAAGCAGGGAAACCCAGACTTCCCTCTCCCCAGCCACTTCGTCTAGCTCTTCCCGGGGGATCCCGAGGCGTTCCCAGGCCAGCCGGGAGACATAGTCTTCCCAACTTGTCCTGGGTCTTCCCCGTGGCCTCCTACCGGTTGGACGTGCCCTAAACACCTCCCTAGGGAGGCGTTCGGGTGGAATCCTGACCAGATGCCCGAACCACCTCATCTGGCTCCTCTCGATGTGAAGGAGCAGCGGCTTTACTTTGAGTTCCTCCCGGATGGCAGAGCTTCTCACCCAATCTCTAAGGGAGAGCCCCACCACACGGCGGAGGAAAATCATTTCGGCCGCTTGTACCCGTGATCTTATCCTTTCGGTCATGACCCAAAGCTCATGACCATAGGTGAGGATGGGAACGTAGATTGACCGGTAAATTGAGAGCTTTGCCTTCCGGCTCAGCTCCTTCTTCACCACAACGGATCGGTACAACGTCCGCATTATTGAAGACGCCGCACCGATCCACCTGTCGATCTCACGATCCACTCTTCCCCCACTCGTGAACAAGACTCCTAGGTACTTGAACTCTTCCAGTTGGGGCAGGGTCTCCTCCCCAACCCGGAGATGGCATTCCACCCTTTTCCGGGCGAGAACCATGGACTCGGACTTGGAGGTGCTGATTCTCATTCCGGTCGCTTCACACTCGGCTGCGAACCGATCCAGTGAGAGCTGAAGATCCCGGTCAGATGAAGCCATCAGGACCACATCATCTGCAAAAAGCAGAGACCTAATCCTGCGGTCACCAAACCGGAACCCCTTAACGCCTTGACTGCGCCTAGAAATTCTGTCCATAAAAGTTATGAACAGAATCGGTGACAAAGGACAGCCTTGGCGGAGTCCAACCCTCACTGGAAATGTGTTTGACTTACTGCCGGCAATGCGGACCAAGCTCTGGCACTGATTGTACAGGGAGCGGACCGCTACAATAAGACAGTCCGATACCCCATACTCTCTAAGCACTCCCCACAGGACTTCCCGAGGGACACGGTCGAATGCCTTCTCCAAGTCCACAAAGCACATCTAGACCAGTTGGGCAAACTCCCATGCACCCTCAAGAACCCTGCGGAGAGTATAGAACTGGTCCACAGTTCCACGACCAGGACGAAAACCACACTGTTCCTCCTGAATCCGAGGTTTGACTATCCGGCGTAGCCTCCTCTCCAGTACACCTGAATAAACCTTACCGGGAAGGCTGAGGAGTGTGATCCCGCGATAGTTGGAACACACCGTCCGGTCCCCCTTCTTAAAGAGAGGAACCACCACCCCGGTCTGCCAATCCAGAGGTACCGCCCCCGATGTCCACGCGATGCTGCAGAGTCTTGTCAACCAAGACATCCCCACAGCATCCAGAGCCTTAAGGAACTCCGGGCGGACCTCATCCACCTCAGGGGCATTGTCACCGAGGAGCTTTTTAACTACCTCAGCGACCTCAGCCCCAGAAATAGGAGAGTCCACCACAGATTCCCCAGGCACTGCTTCCTCATAGGAAGACGTGTTGGTGGGATTGAGGAGGTCTTTGAAGTATTCCTTCCACCTATTCACAACATCCGCAGTCGAGGTCAGCAGAACACCATCCGCACCATACACGGTGTTGATAGTGCACTACTTCCCCTTCCTGAGGCGGCGGACGGTGGTCCAAAATCGCTTCGAAGCCGTCCGGAAGTCGTTTTCCATGGCTTCCCCGAACTCCTCCCATGTCCGAGTTTTTGCCTCAGCGACCGCTGAAGCTGCACACCGCTTGGCCTGTCGGTACCTGTCCACTGCCTCCGGAGTCCTATGAGTCAAAAGGACCCGATAGGACTCCTTCTTCAGCTTGACGGCATCCCTCACTGCTGGTGTCCACCAAGGGGTTTTAAGACTGCCGCCCCGACAGGCACCAACTACCTTGCGGCCACAGCTCCGATCAGCCGCCTCGACAATAGAGGTTCGGAACATGGTCCACTCGGACTCAATGTCCAGCACCTCCCTCGTGACATGTTCAAAGTTCTTCCGGAGGTGGGAATTGAAACTTTCTCTGACAGGAGACTCTGCCAGACGTTCCCAGCAGACCCTCACAATGCGTTTGGGCCTCCCAGGTCTGTCCGGCATCCTCCACCACCATCGCAGCCAACTCACCACCAGGTGGTGATCGGTAGAAAGCTCCGCCCCTCTCTTCACCCGAGTGTCCAAAACATAAGGCCGCAAATCCGATGACACAACTACAAAGTCGATCATGGAACTGCGGCTTAGGGTGTCCTGGTGCCAAGTGCACATATGGACAACCTTATGCTTGAACATGGTGTTTGTTATGGACAAACTGTGACGAGCACAAAAGTCCAATAACAAAACACCACTCGGGTTCAGATCCGGGCGGCCATTCTTCCCAATCACGCCGCTCCAGGTTTCATTGTCGTTGCCAACGTGAACGTTGAAGTCCCCCAGTAGGACAAGGGAATCACCCGGGGGAGCACTTTCCAGTACTCCCTCGAGTGCTCCCAAAAAGAGTGGGTACTCTGAACTGCTGTTTGGTGCATAAGCACAAACAACAGTCAGGACCCGTCCCCCCACCCGAAGGCGGAGGGAGGCTACCCTTTCGTCCACCGGGTTAAACTCCAACATGCAGGCTTTGAGCCGGGGGGTAACAAGAATTGCCACCCCAGCCCGTCACCTCTCACTGCCGGCAACGCCAGAGTGGAAGAGGGTCCAGTCCCTCTCAAGAGAAGTGGTTCCAGAGCCCTTGCTGTGCGTCAAAGTGAGTCCGACTATATCCAGCCGGAACTTCTCAACTTCGCGCACTAGCTCAGGCTCTTTCCCCCCCCTGTGAGGTGACGTTCCACGTCCCAAGAGCTAGCTTCTGTAGCCAAGGATTATTTTCCCATCTTTTAATGGGAAAATAATAATAAGAAATATATATATATATATATATATATATATATATATATATATATATATATATATATATATATATATATATACGGTATATATAGGGGTGTGGGGAAAAATCGATTCGAATGTGAATCGATTCTCTTTTTTTTTTTAAATCGATTTAAAAAAAAATTTTTTTTATCAATCCAACAAACCATTACACAGCAATACCATAACAATGCAATCTAATTCCAAAACCAAACCTGACCCAGCAACACTCAGAACTGCAATAAACAGAGCAATTAAGAAGACACAAACACGACACAGAACAAACCAAAAGTAGTGAAACAAAAATGAAATTTATCAACAACAGTATTAATATTAGTTATAATTTCAGAATAGTAGTGATTAAAATCCCTCATTGACATTATCATTAGACATTTATAAAAAAAAAAGAACAATAGTGTCACAGTGGCTTACACTTGCATCGCATCTCATAAGCTTGACAACACACTGTGTCCAATGTTTTCACAAAGATAAAATAAGTCATATATTTGGTAGTTAAAACAAATTTACATTATCGCAATCAGTTGATAAAACATTGTCCTTTACAATTATAAAAGCTTTTTAAAAAAAATCTACTACTCTGCTAGCATGTCAGCAGACTGGGGTAGATCCTGCTGAAATCCTATGTATTGAATGAATACCGAATCGTTTTGAATCGGAAAAATATCATTTTTGAGTCGAGAATCGCGTTGAATCGAAAAAATCGATATATATTCGAATCGCGACCCCAAGAATCGATATTGAATCGTCCCACGAAAAAAAAAAAATGTATTTAAAAAAAAAAAAGAGAATCGATTCTGAATCGCACAACGTGAGAATCGCGATTCGTATTCGAATCGATTTTTTCCCACACCCCTAATATATATATACTGTGTGTATGTATGTATGAATGTATGTACTGTATATGTATATGTATGTATATATATATATATATATATATATATATATATATGTGTGTATGTATATATATGTATGTATTATATATATATATATATATATATATATATATATATGTATATATATATATATATATATGTATATATATATATATATATATATATTTATTTATATATATATATATATATATATTTATATATATACATACACACACACATATATATATATATACATTCGATTAGATTTGATAATGTTATCACAGTGCCAGCCAGTATCAGTTGACACATCAGGCCCCGAGGCTGCCAAAACATTGAGTAAAAAAACAAACACAACCTTGCAAGGAGATACTAGTGACTCAAAACAACTGTGTGAGTGGCAGTTTCGTTCCTGCCTACCTTTTTGCTTGACACAATGGACGCGGCGCAATGTTGTTCCTGAGAGGGTAACTTAAGTCCCTGAGGAGAAGCAGACAGAGGAGGCACCGCAAGATTGGATGGGTGACAAATCCTTGTGGTTAATTTGTCAGGTTTAGGCTGAATAGAAGCAGGTGTTTGAAAACAGGAGTGGGTTTATTGGTGTTGAGGACAAATGACGCAAGGAAATGAAGTTAGCACATTCCGTTTACTCTGAGGAAATACTCATGCATGCACTTTTCAGTATCGGGTGGCTATTTTGAAAAAGGCTGTCAAATGATTATTTTTTAGCCAGATTACTCATATTTTGGAATTTGGATTAATCATGATTAATCACAGGTTGATTACTTGCTTGCACAATTTAAATCATCTTAAGAAAAGATCCCAATATTTGTACAAAAATGCAATTTTAATGTCAGAATGTCAACCGGGGACGTTTTTAAAGGTTTTACTTGAACGCATGCCATTCATTTGCGCACAACTTGGTAACAGTTGTATCTACAGTTCTTTCAGGCTGTATTTTAGAGTGAAATTTGCCAGCAGACACACCGGTCTGGGAGTCCTCGCTCCTTGTTGTACTGACATATGCATTGATTTGCTCACTGACCGTATAGTGGGTAATGTAAAATGGCTTGGACGGTCAAAGTAAAGTGCATGATTAACCTAAGTGTGTACTTGATTAATTTGATAATTTCTTGTGATTAATCACGAGTTGACCCCTTAATTTTAACTGCCCTAATTTAGACACTATGAAAGAGATGGTAACTTAATATGTTTATTACAGGCCTGTCAAACCTGAGTTAATTCATGTGATGAATCATAAAAAATATTGCATTAATAATGTATACATGCATATTGATCACACAAATCTTTAGCGTACATGCTCCTTTAACTTAAAGGAGAACTACACTTGTTTCTGAATTTTGCCTCTCATTCACAATCCTTACGACATAAAAGGACACATTTTTTTTCTTCTGCATTTTAAATAGTAAATAAATGCCAGCAAAAATCTGTTAAAATCCAGCCTTTGAGAGTCACTCTATTTTGCCTGTAAAATCTATTAAAAATCTTCCAAACACCTCCACTAGGGTTTTCTTTACATGATTTAAGTATATACGTAATGTATTAAAAGGCATATTCATAATAACATGTAATATTTACTTATTTTGCAAATTTTAAGCATACGATGGGTTAGTAAGTTCAAATATTCATCACAACGTTACCTGTATTCAACACTAAAACATCACATACTGTACAATGTCTGCTCCCACTGTGATTCCGACTGCTAGATTGTTATGTATTTCCATCTAGATGAAGAATGACTCATAATCCTCATAGAGAAAAAAAAAGGCCTAAATTGGCAGTGAAACTTTTTAGTTTATGTCCACATCATTTTACTATCAAGGTGAGAGGCATGATTTGTAATCTCGAATAAACTTTCACGAACTCCAAGGCGAGAAAGCAGCTCACCAGCCAATGATGTCAGTATAGCAGGATGAGGAAGTTAATTTCTCTGATCAATGCGCCACTACGTGGAGGTCCTTAACATTTGGGCTTAAAATAATGATATTGCTAATATTTGACTAATATTCAGGGCACAAAATGTCAATGGAGTATTGTTGGCGGTTTGTGGATGTTATTTATTGGGTTTTATGGTTGAAATAGACTCAATGACGTCATGGCTCCCATTGGCTCCATTGTAAGCAGACTTTTATTTATGTTTATTCCACTTCCCAAGACATGCACCTGGGGATAGGTTGATTGGCAACACTAAATTGGCCCTAGTGTGTGAATGTGAGTGTGAATGTTGTCTGTCTATCTGTGTTGGCCCTGCAATGAGGTGGCGACTTGTCCAGGGTGTACCCCGCATACTGCCCGAATGCAGCTGAGATAGGCTCCAGCACCCCCTGCCACCCCGAAAAGGAACAAGCGGTAGAAAATGGATGGATGGATATGAGTTACGGGTTACAATGCATTGCAAAAGACATGTTCTTGTCTCTCATAAGGATTGTGAATTCCAAACAAAATTCAAAAAACGTTTTGAGCACATACAGTACTTAACGTACATTCAAGGAAAATATTACAAAAAATGTTTTTGCGTGACATTCTGACTGTAAAATTACATTTATGTCAATATATTGGGGTTTCTTTTTTTAGTCAAAGTCAACCTGCCATTAATCATGATTAAAACAAATTTGAAAAAGTGATTAATCAAATGAAAGAAACTCATCGTTTTGTAGCAGTAGTTTATTGTGGCGGTGCTGTGGTATGCAGTGGTGTAGAAGTTGCCCTATATTTATTCAAGGTGTGGATATTAATCCTAAAATTAGCATTACAGTTGTCCCTCGTTTATTGCAGTCTATTGGTTCCGTAAGTGTACACAATATATGAATTTCCGCAAAGTAGAAATCTTTTATATTTTCATAGCTAAAGCAAAAACAAAATACTGTTAACAACCTTCTAAATAAGAATTTCAACATTATGGGAGCCCTGGAGACATGAAATAACACAAATTAGTCACCTTTACACTCTTTTAAAGGCCTACTGAAACCCACTACCACCGACCACGCAGTCTGATAGTTTATATATCAATGATGAAATATTAACATTGCAACACATGCCAATACGGCCGGTTTAGTTTACTAAATTGCAATTTGAAATTTACCGCGGAGTTTCTTGTTTAAAACGTCGCGGAATGATGACGTGTGCGCGTGACGTCACGGACCGTCAGGAAATTTTAGTGCAGCACTATTTGCGGCTAAAATTCATCTCTTTTCATCGCGCAACTAAACAGTATTCTGGACATCTGCGTTGCTGAATCTTTTGCAATTTGTTCAATTAATAATGGAGAAGTCAAAGTAGAAAGATGGAGTTGGGAAAATTTAGCCTTTAGCCACACAAACACATGGTGATTCCTTGTTTAAAATTCCCAGAGGTGAAGCTTTACTATGGATCAGAGCGGTCAAGCGAACATGTCAACCGCCAGGTTTCGGTGAGAAAATTGTGTTAAAAAGTCGCCTCTTACCGGAGATCTGTGGAGTTTGCGCCGTCCTTGTATCTGCCATCGACTTCCCTCAGACACTGGCCTCAAGACACCCATGGACACGCCCCTACGACTATCAGGTACTATTTCATGTCACTAAAACACTAGCAACACAATAGAAAGATGAGGGATTTCCCAGAATTATCCTAGTAAATGTGTCTAAAAACCTCTGAATCCGTCCCAATGCAATCGACTTTTTTTTTTTTAACTTTAGTTTTTTATCTATTTTTTTTTTTAGTCCTTCGCTATCAATATCATCATCCACGAATCTTTCATCCTCGCTCAAATTAATGGGGAAATTGTCGTTTTCTCGGTCCGAATAGCTCTTGCTGCTGAAGCTCCCACTAAAAACAATGTGAGGACGTGAGGAGCCCTCACTCTTGTGATGTCATTGTATGCGACTTCCGGTAAAGGCAAGGCTTTTTTATCAGCACCAGAAGTTGCGAATTTTATCGCTGATGTTCTCTACTAAATCCTTTCAGCAAAAATATGGCAATATTGCGAAACGATTAAGTATGAAACATAGAATGGACCTGCTATCCCTGTTTGAATAAGAACATCTCATTTCAGTAGGCCTTTAATCCAATATACTGAGGCTGAGCCAATCAGTGGCCACGATACTGAACTGTATGCTCTGATTGTTTTGGTCTCCTCAAGTGACCAATAATACTGTAGCATTGATAGTTTTAGTTCATTTAGCCATCTTGATGCTAGAAAATGCTTAATTTAGGACCAAAACAATTGTAAAATATGCTTTAACTCCCAAAAAATATGCAATGTGGTGAAGGTGCAATGTTTGAAACATGATGTGAAAAAGGGACGACTGTACTATCCTTTAGTTGGATCTATGTTATATAAGGTGTCCAATGAGTGTATATACAGAACCTAAAATGCTCCAATGTACGCCTCATTTAACCGCAAAGTATAATATAATAGCAGTGTGCATGGTTTACGAAAGCAAAAAACTTCTGTCTTAAAAACATTGGCATTACAGCTGTGGCTGTAGGCAACCTTCAGATGTAGTTTCAACACCGCAAGATTGCAGTGGTGCACCATTTTAAAAGGTTGGTTGTTTGTGTAAAACTGATGCGATACACTCTCCATATCGTTGTTTGCAATGAACCGATCAGTGATATCAATGCTGACTAAGCACTTTGCTCCCTACCGCTATTACAACATTGGTTCTGTCGCTGCTGCGTTGTTGGATTATTGGATTGATTGCAGTGAGGCGCCACCGTGGGATTAGTACGAGCCAATCACATTGACGCAGTGCGAGTGTAAGTGGCCTTATTAGTGCACAGTGTTTGTGTTTGGGGGTTTTTGTGCTGGTACCCCCTGAGAGCTGATGTCAGCCCCCAGGACACAGCCAAGGAGGTGGCAGCTGTGCGGGCTTCAAAGAGAAGGGCGGCGGCCCTTCATCATTCAGTCTTGCCTTTCACCAACTATTTTGGCGGGAAAGCTCCAAGGATACTCCTTTGGACCCCCCCTGCCACCCCCACCATCCCCACCCTGAGAACAGTGCAGCCCACCTCCACACTCACGCACCAAGTCCACTCTGTCTTGATTGATTTTCAGTGCACATTTTGGAAGGGATTACAGCCATCTGCAGGCTCTTGAGGAACAAAAGGGTCTGCTCGCTCTCCTCCTCTGGCTACTTCACAGGGATAACATGGCCACGTAAACATGCTCTCGCTTGTTTTCTATTCTGACCTCACCTCTAAACCCGCCTAACTGCCCACTCTGGTCCTAAACTGATCTCCTCTCACTCTCTCACCCTTCAATTACTATGTGCCACTTAACGAGGGTCCACATACAAAAAAGTGGGATTCTAAATCTACCTCACATGTCTGTCACAGGATGCCTTCAGGGTACATGTTAGTTTCGGAAGACTTGCATGTAATATTTTGCACTTTTCTTGCTTTTTTTTGTCCTTCCTGGTAGTTTTTGACTGTATTTTGGGCGATAACGTTGGCTTTTAAGCAATTTTTTTCCCTAAGAGTTTTTTTTTTACATGTTTAATTTTTAGTATAATAGTACCTCAACTTACGAACTTAAAGAAGCTCTTAACTCAAAACACTTGTATCCCAAATGTATCTCAATGAAACAGCACACGCCTTTTATTATGAAAAACAAACTTTTGGAAAATAAATATTCTACAAATACAATGGAATGTTCTACTAACAACTTGAGTATTGTGTTTTATGCTGTAATGTAAAAATTATGTAAAGTGTTTACCTCGGAGAGTTGACTTTTAGCTTATCTCCTTCCAGCTGCTTTGCCGTCAAATACACCAATTTGCAGCTTTTTCATATTTCCACAGATACATTTTTGTGATGTGCGGATCAATACTGAAACATCGATGCAGGCGATACCAAATCCTTATGCTCTAATGTTGATTCACAGATCAAAATGTCGAAACTTTTGATACTTAGTTATTTGAAAGTATTAACAGGAACACCGTGTAAAATCACTAAATCAACGAGAGCTTGTCTAAATGAAAAGTAATTAATGGGAAAATAATAATAATAAAATAATATATATATATATATATATATGTATATATATATATATATATATATATATATATATATATATATATAAAAAGTTTGGACACACCTTCTTATTCAATGTGGTTTCTTTATTTTCATGACTATCTACATTGTAGATTGTCTCTAAAGGCATTAAAACTATGAATCAACACATGTGGGGTTAAGGACTTAAAAAAAGATGAAATAACTAAAAACATGTTGTTTATTGTAGTTTCTTAAAAATAGCCACCCTTTGCTCTGATTACTGTTTTGCACAGTCTTGGCATTCTCTCGATGAGCTTCAAGAGGTTGTCATGTGAGTGTTTTCCCTTCACAGGTGTCATAGTTTTGATGCTTTCAGTGACAATGTACAATGTAAATAGTCATGAAAATAAAGAAAACGCATTGAAATGAGAAGGTGTGTCCAAACTTTTGGCCTGTAATCTATCTATCTATCTATCTATCCATCCATCCATCTATCTATCTATCTATCTATCTATCTATCTATCTATCTATCTATCTATCCATCCATCCATCCATCCATCCATCCATCCATCCATCCATCCATCCATCCATCCATCCATCCATCCATCCATCCATCTATCTATCTATCTATCTATCTATCTATCTATCTATCTATCTATCCATCCATCCATCCATCCATCCATCCATCCATCCATCCATCCATCCATCCATCCATCCATCCATCCATCCATCCATCCATCCATCCATCCATCCATCCATCCATCCATCCATCCATCCATCCATCCATCCATCCATCCATCCATCCATCCATCCATCCATCCATCCATCTATCTATCTATCTATCTATCTATCTATCTATCTATCTATCTATCTATCTATCTATCTATCTATCTATCTATCTATCTATCTATCTATCTATCTATCTATCTATCTATCTATCTATCTATCTATCTATCTATCTATCTATTTATCTATCTATCTACGTTAGTTCAGGAAAAAACACGGAGGCTATTTCCTCCCTACAAGCCTGTTTCGCAGGTTTCCCTGCTCTTCAGGGGAGTGGCTGGAGCCTATCCGAGGTGCATGCTGACGAGCAGGAAAACCTGCGAAACAGGCTTGGAGGGATGAAATGGCCTCCGTGTTTTTCCCACTCTACCTGTATAACGGATAAACCACAGTAACCGACTATTTCTCTCTCTCTCTCTCTCTCTCTCTCTCTCTCTCTCTATGTATATATATATATACATATATATATATATACACAGTATATACATTAACATGAACTAGAAATAATATTAATGTAATCCTTACATGGTAAATATTAAACGTTAAAAATATGTCAAACAAACCTTTAATGAAGTGATCACTGCAAACTTGCGCGTTCTTTGACTCTATTCCCATGGTCTGGAGTACCATGAATTGATTAACGTGGACCCCGACTCAAACAAGTTGAAAAACTTATCCGGGTGTTACCATTTAGTGGTCAATTGTACGGAATATGTACTGTACTGTGCAATCTACTAATAAAAGATTCAATCAATCAATCAATCAAAAGCGTGACACTTTTCTCGTTGTCGTTCATAAATTCTTGCAGGCTTCCGCCGTTCTTTATTTCATCTTGAGGAACGATGAACAAATGATAATTTTTGCGTTTTGAACGTTTTGTACAGCTGAAATCAACGGGGCATTTTTTTCGAGAGAGAGGCTAAATGGTGCCTTGTACCCATTGAGAATAGAACTAGTTTAACAACCACGCATATTTATTGAGCCAGACGTGACTCCATGGAAATCCAAGTAATTGTGCAAACCTTTTTGTGTATTTGGATCTGCAGAGGTTCCATCGCCTTCCTTCATACTTCCTCCAAACGAGCCAATAGGAATTTGACACATTTGTGACGTTTTTCCCAAGTGTGACGTCAGCAGAAACCTCCATATTTGGTGGAGATTTTTTTTATTGTAGTCCGCTATTGTACCGTATTTTCTGGACCAAAGGACGCACTGGATTATAAGGCGGGCGCACTGCCGATGAGCGGATCTAGTCAGGTCTATTTTCATACAAAAGGCGCACCGTATCATAGGGCGCATTAAAGAGTCATATTAGGATTTTTTTCTTAATTTAAAATTATGTTCTACATAACATGTGATGGTGGTTCATTGGTCAAAATGTGTCCCGTGAAAAACCGTCCGACTGAAACTCTAATAACTAAAGTTCCGTGGGTGAATTAAGTAAACCCATTACACTGGTAGTTGCAGCCCTTCCATAGTTAAATATAAGTTAGAACTTTACACTCCTTTATATTAGAAATGGCAACAGCAGAGGGTGAATGTCCTATAACAAGAAAATGGTGAAAAATAAGATGCTTATCGATTACGGTATTGGCACAGACTACAATGGCGGACGTGCGCAAATTTTCAGGACTCACCAGAAGGTAACAAAAGTTGGTTTTGCATAATATTGTGTAAACAAAACTCCAGATAATATCTTTGCTAATGGATGCCATTTTGCGGTCATTATACACACACCATAGTAATACTTGTATTTCTGACCACGGTAGCCATAATGGTAATTATGGCTACCGACAATCCATCAAGCGGTGCAGCTTCAAAGTCTTACTAAAACACGTGGACAGATTTTTGTGTGCCGTGTGTATTGTTCTTTATTTTTAATGGAACATTTAAAATATTGGTGTTGTTTACTGGCGTCATATTGCAGTCGACATTTATCTCTTATGTGTGACAACCATCACACTCATCATTACACCATGTACCACATAAAATAGCTTCGAGGTCGGTAAACACAACCAGAATTACTCCGTACATTAGGCGCACCGGGATATACGGCGCACTGTCGATTTTTGAGAAAAATTAAAAGATTTTAAGTGTGCTTTATAGTCCGAAAAATACGATAGTTTGATGCTGGAGTCAATAAGCTCCTTCTTTTTCTCAATCCTCTTGTTGTGGGGCAGATTGGCTCGTACATGCACATGCATACTCCACTTTTGTCATTTCAAATACAAAGTAACGTATAGTTCTAACTTACAGTGGGACAAAAAAGTATTTAGACAGCCACCGATTGTGCAAGTTCTCCCACTTAAAATGATGACAGAGGTCTGTAATTTTCATCATATACCCAGAAGGGTATAAGCAGTAGAAAATGGATGGATGGATACATGTTAGGTAGACCACAAGGAAGCGTTTTAAATGTAGAAAAAAATCCTAATATGACCCCTTTAAGTCAAAAGGGTTAAGAAAAAAAACATGACATGTTTGGAATTTATATTTAGGACTGAAGTTGAAGGGAATAAGCGGTAGAAAATGGATGGATGGACTGAAGTTGATTGAGAAATTCGAGCCAAAAAAGTCGAAAATTATGAATCCAAAAATTCTTTACACACCGTCAACTCCCCGTGGACTTTTTCATTTTATGAATTTACACACTCTGTTAAACGTGGTGCGTTTAAGGCACTCGCTTTATTCGGTACAATCTGCCTTGAAAGAGATCATCCATCACAGTCAGTTTTCCTAGGCTGACGGATGTGAAGGATGGCTCTCATAATTCCCACTCTGCGCTCCCAGCTGTCCCGGAATGTAACGGGACTCCGGGATGCCAGCGGACGTGCACGCGCTCAGCTGGTGGCGGCTGATCTGATGGAGGGACGGGCAGGATGAGGCGGGCGGACTGGAAGTGTGGTGTTTGGTTGTCATGGTTACAGCTGTTTCTTCATCTCGATTAATCTACCAGATGCTGAAACTGGACATAGGCCATGGAATGTCTTCCTACTGTTCTAAAGTCGTCTCGCACGGAGCTTGTCACTTGATAGTCTACACATATTTGTGCTGTTGTTTGGCGTTTTTTTTACATTAGAGAGAAAAAAATTGTAATTTCATTACTTTAAAAAAACAGGTTAAAAAGCTGATCCTTGCAATAGGGACACAAAATATGGCACTCTCTTGTTCAATTAAAGGGGAACTGCACTATTTAAAAAAAATGTATCCATCATTCACAAACTTTAAGCGAGACAAGAACACCCCTTTTCTGTACATTCTAAGTAGTGAAAAACTGCTCTTAAGGGGCAGCTTTAACAATGTAGTAGGTTTTTTACAGTTTACCGGTATCGGTAAAGTATCGCGATACTAATGAATCAAAAACGGTGCTATATTCTGTTTGAAATGTATCGGTTCCCGGGCATGACGGTGTGTCGTCAAGTCGTGACATTGCTGGTTTTGCAAGCAGGGGAGCATGTTCGGCAGGGCACAATCGCGGAGTACTGACAAGCAGACATTGTGTAGACAGAAAAGGGAGAAAGGACGCATTTTGGCTTAAAACCTACGGATAAAGTTGACGTTATAACAATGGAACGCCCTCAGGAAGAGGGGCTTTAAGACATGGCTAGCTAGCTAATGGCTAACGTCCATTCGCAGTCAGCAGTGCCTAACTACATCTAAATCACTAATCCAAATAAAGTACGTTTCTTACAAGTATCACCCCTGCAGGACGTGGAATAACTAAACATGCTTCACTACACACCGTAGGAGGATACGCTTCTTAACCGCTAACAGCAAGCTAGCACCCTGAATTTAAACAAATGCCATGGGGGGATCTACACTTTAATGATAACAGCAAGCTAGCACCCTGAATTTAAACAAATGCCATGGGGGGATCTACACTTTAATGATACCAAATACTGGAGCGTATTTTTAATTGTCACCAAATCGTTTTTCCTTTTTAAAAAATTTATATTATGTTTATAAATTCAGGAAAAATGTCCCTGGACACTTGATGTCATGATCCGCTACCCGGATCATAGGTTTTGTGGATTGTTGAGTTGGTGTGTGCACTTCCTTGTTTTGTTCTATCAACATGGTTGCTTATTCGTTTCACCTGCTCCTTGTTCCCGGACTCACACCTGTTTGTTGATTACCATCCTTATTTAAGCCTGCCCTTTCAGTGACTCGTTCTTGGTTCGTAAAGTTTTTCTGCACGCAAGTAATGACTACGCTGATTCCCGATTCTGGTAAAACCTCCTTTGTACTTGCTAGCTTCCGCGCTATGCTTTTGTTTTTTGTCTAGCTCCCATGCTAGTTCTGTTTGTTTTGCCTTTTGTGCCTAGTACCAGTGTTTCTGTTCCATAGTCTGTTTTATTTGTTAATAAATCTTTATTTCTTACCTCCACGGTGTGTCCGTTGGCCGACTGCATCTTTGAAGAGCGCCACCCGCATCACGATGCCCCGTAGCCGTGACACTTGAGGACTTTGAATATGACCAATGTATGATCCTGTAACGACTTGGTATCGGATCGATACCTAAATTTGTGGTATCATCCAAAACTAAAGTAAAGTATCCACACACAAAAAAACGGAAGAATAAGTGGTAATTACATTTTAACGGAAGTGTAGATAAAAGAGAAAGTAAGCATATATTAACAGTAAATGAACAAGTGGAATTAATAATCCATTTTTACAGCTTATCACTCATAATTTTGACAAAATAGAATGACAAAATTACACAATATGTTACTGCATAGGTCAGCAGACTAAATTAGGAGCCTTTGTTTTCTTACTTACTACTAAAAGACAAGTTCATCATCATCATCATCATCATCATTTATTTTTATTCCTTTCATGAAAATGCATATTTACAAGCCACGTACAATTGACACTTTCATTGTTTTTTTGTTTCTTATACATTTCCATGATCAGAAAGGAGCAAATGGAAGAATAATATTGTTATATTTATCTGCCCCCTTTTTTTTAACACAAATTACAGTATTTTAGATGACTTTATAACTGTTCCCTCCACCAACACCCAAACTCCAACATACTTTTCCCTTTTCCTTTAAGCATTTTCACAATGAAACGTCCAATCTAAATCAAAACTCAGTTTGATATAATTCCAGTTTTCTCTTTTTATGACTCTTTTTAAATACAAAGATATTCTTACAGCTTTTTAAGTCTTTGTTTAAAGAATTCCATGCTTTCACACCAACAACAGACAAGCACATTTGTTTCAAATTTGTTCGCGCTCTTGGATGTTTAAAGTTGTCTAGTATGGTCACCATTTTATTTAAGGACAACAATTTTCTTCGATTGCAATAAGATATATATGATTTTTTGTTAAAATAAAGCCAATAATGCCATTTTTTTGTGGTCCCCCTTATTTAGAAAAGTACCGAAAAGTATCGAAATACATTTTGGTACTGGTACTAAAATATTGGTATGGGGACAACACTACAATGTTAGTACTGGGGGCTACGATCTACTCGGTCTATAAAGCCCTGTAGAAAACATCCAACAACATTGTATATACAGTACATGTACATATATATGCAACATAGTAATGTTAATGACAACATGTAGTATTTACTGTATTTTCTTCACTTAAAACATTATGGAAACTTCTTTCCTGGGCATGTTTCAAATAACAACATAAACCATTGATTTCCTCACTGACTTAATCCTCTATCACCGGGATGGTTGTATCTTTCAGCACTCATTGAGCTACTATTTTCAGAATAATTCTCACTCCTTAGATAAACGACGCTTCCTCACAACATTGCGATGGTGTTATGCCGCGTCCATTTCTTGAGAGTCAACCTTGTATACAGGTGAGAGGCGTGATTTGCATTCATTTGACCAACTCCAAGGCAATACGGCAGCCAACGTTACCAGAGAGCTCGCGGCAGGCTGTTGGCTCGTGATCGGAGGAGCAGAGTAAGCTCTTAAAATAATGTTGCAGTTACAGAACAATGGGAAAATGGGAAAAAGAAGGAGACGGCACAGAGGCATGGATGTTGTTACCTCTAGGCGTATTTATTAATTTTATATTAGGGACGGCGTGGCGCAGTGGAAGAGTGGCTGTGCGCAACCCGAGGGTCCCTGGTTCAATCCCCACCTATTACCAACCTCGTCACGTTCGTTGTGTCCTGAGCAAGACACTTCACCCTTGCTCCTGATGGGTGCTGGTTAGCGCCTTGCATGGCAGCTCCCTCCATCAGTGTGTGTGAATGGGTGAATGTGGAAGTAGTGTCAAAGCGCTTTGAGTACCTTGAAGGTAGAAAAGGGCTATACAAATACAACCCATTTATCCATCCATCCATTTTCTACCGCTTATTCCCTTTCGGGGTCGCGGGGGACGCTGGCGCCTATCTCAGCTACAATCGGGCGGAAGGCAGGGTACACCCTGGACAAGTCGCCACCTCATCGCAGGGCCAACACAGATAGACAGACAAGTTGAAAAACTTATTCGGATGTTACCATTTAGTGGTCAGTTGTACGGAATATGTACTGTACTGTGCAATCTACTAATAAAAGTATCAATCAATCAAAAAGCACACTGTTTGTATTAAACGTGCTTCACTGATTCGAGTATTTGGCGAGCGCCGTTTTGTCCTACTAATTTTGGCGGTCCTTGAACTCACCCTAGTTTGTTTACATGTACAACTTTCTCTGACTTTCTAGGACGTGTTTTATGCCACTTCTTTTTGAAGTTAAGTGAATTATATTTATCCATCCATCCATTTTCTACCACTTATTCCCTTTCGGGGTCGCGGGGGGCGCTGGCGCCTATCTTAGCTACAATCGGGCGGAAGACAGGGTACACCCTGGACAAGTCGCCACCTCATCGCAGGGCCAACACAGCTAGACAGACAACATTCACACTCACATTCACACACTAGGGCCAATTTAGTGTTGCCAATTAACCTATCCCCAGGTGCATATCTTTGGAGGTGGGAGGAAGCCGGAGTACCCGGAGGGAACCCACGCATTCACGGGGAGAACATGCAAACTCCACACAGAAAGATCCCGAGCCATTTAGGATTCATCATTTTATTGTAGCGATTATCTGAGTGTTACCAGGAGTTGTTGAAGGTGTGTGTTGGGCGAGGTGTGGAAGTCCAGGGAGGGCAAAGCAAGGTCGGAGGTCCTGGGACAGGCAGAAGGTCAGGAGCAGGAGCGAGGCGTCAAGGTCCGTGACCAGGCGAGATGTGGAGATCCAGGAAGGCAGCCAGGCAACCAGAGGGGAATTCAGGTAGACGAGACACATGCACAGCTCGAAACCAGGAAACAGAGGGACGCTGCTGTATGGCAACACAGGACACAAAACGATGAGCCCAGAGGAGGGGAAACACAGAAAGCGAGTAATTGCACATACAGTGGGGTAAAAAAGTATTTAGTCAGCCACCGATTGTGCAAGTTCTCCCACTTAAAATGATGACAGAGGTCTGTAATTTTCATCATAGGTACACTTCAACTGTGAGAGACAGAATGGGAAAAAAAACAAAAAAATAGGAAATCACATTGTAGGAATTTTAAAGAATTTATTTGTAAATTATGGTGGAAAATAAGTATTTGGTCAACCATTCAAAGCTCTCACTGATGGAAGGAGGTTTCGGCTCAAAATCTCACGATACATGGCCCCATTCATTCTTTCCTTAACACGGATCAATCGTCCTGTCCACTTTGGAGAAAAACAGCCCCAAAGCATGATATTTCCACCCCCATGCTTCACAGTAGGTCTGGTGTTCTTTGGATGCAACTCAGTATTCTTCTTCCTCCAAACACGACGAGTTGAGTTTATACCAAAATGGATACATGGATGATACAGCAGAGGATTGGGAGAATGTCATGTGGTCAGATGAAACCAAAATAGAACTTTTTGGTATAAACTCAACTCGTCGTGTTTTGAGGAAGAAGAATACTGAGTTGCATCCCAAGAGCACCATACCTACTGTGAAGCATGGGGGTGGAAACATCATGCTTTGGGGCTGTTTTTCTGCTAAGGGGACAGGACTATTGATCCGTGTTAAGGAAAGAATGAATGGGGCCATGTATCGTGAGATTTTGAGCCAAAACCTCCTTCCATCAGTGAGAGCTTTGAATGGTTGACCAAATACTTATTTTCCACCATAATTTACAAATAAATTCTTAAAAATTCCTACAATGTTAATTTCTGGATTTTTTTTCACATTCTGTCTCTCACAGTTGAAGTGTACCTATGATGAAAATGACAAACCTCGGTCATCATTTTAAGTGGGAGAACTTGCACAATCGGTGGCTGACTAAATATTTTTTTGCCCCACTTTAAAGCTAAAGACGTGTAGGCTTACTGTACAGGAACAGGTAGCTATGTTCTGGCCCTGGAACGCACGTTGCGCTGGCTTAAAAAGCGTGGAGCCTCATCGGCGTCAAGTGTGTAGATTTCAGATTTGGAACCGCTGCGCTGGAGCGCGGCCACGGCAGGTGCGGAGCGCGCCGGCGAGTGCTCTGGTGAGCGCGCCTCGGAGAGGACTGCGACTGGAAGTGCGCTGAGGAATGCACCCGCGACTTGACAGTTGCTACAGCTTGGTTAATAATATGCAGATCATAGCCTCTAAATCAGTGGTTCTTAACCTGGGTTCGACCGAACCCTAGGGATTCGGTGAGTTGGCCTCAGGGGTTCGGCGGAAATAAAAACTTCTCCCCATCGGCGTATTATGGACACCCCTAAACAATATCCCTCTAATTTTCCATCTGATTTGCAGGTGTGTAATTTGTTGTGAGTTCATGCACCGTGTTGGTTTTGTTCTTTGAACAAGGTAAGGTTCGTGCACGATTCATTTTGTGCACCAGTAAAAAAAAACAATACTTTGTCTTGAATTTGAAAAAATGTTTTGTTTTGTTTTTCGCTAAAGAAGGGTTTGGTGGATGCGCATATGAAATTGGTGGGGTTGGGTACCTCCAATAAGGTTAAGAACCACTGCTCTAAATGGAGCGTTGTGGGTGGTTTTTGGACATTTGTAGAGGGCTTTGTATGCAGAGTGGATGAATCCAATTACCTGCATTGTTAGCCGCCTCATCCTAGCAGATTTTCACTATTTAGAATGCACAGGAAAGGAAAAGATGTGTGTTCTCGTCTCACTTGGGGATTGTTTAAGACGGGAAAATTGCCTTTGACATTATTTGATTGTATTGATTTTTGTATAAAAACTCTGGCGCTATTACAACTAGGGTTGCAAGTTGAAGCCCACAACAATTTGCCTTCTTGATGCAGACGGTTTCCTTGTCACACAGAGCTAAGCAGGTTATGACAGGAACTTAAAGTCCCAGTAAAGAAACACGTTTATTTACACATATTATTTTCACATCAAGCTTTTTTCACCATAGTTATAGTCTCTGGCCAAATGTGGAACAAGGCTGGCGTTTTCCTTGATTCATATTCCCAAAGTCTCTTTTGGTAACTTAAAAAAAAAAAAATGGCAGCTAGTAAGATTGCTGCATGATGATGTGTCAAACACACTTTCCAAATCTGCACCCGACCAGCACACCCAACAGCTGCGCTGTGGTGGGAAAGACGTCCGTCCCAGCTGGAAGTGGGAACATATTTGAGTGCATTTGGAGAAGGTTCCAGTTTAAATGTCTGCTCGGAAAAAATGAGTCAGAAATGTTGTTCTCGTGAGGAAGCACAACTTGTCATATAGAGGATCTTTTCTGTAGCTCCCTAAAAACAACGGAGTATTCCTGTCACGTGGAAGATGTTTGATTAGCAGGCTTAAAAACAGCAGAGCACTCCTATTTTATAGATGATCTTTGATTAGCAATTTAGCAGTAGGTTCTTAAATCAGCCAAGTACTCCGGTCATATAGAGCAGGGGTGTCAAAAGTACGGCCCGTGAACAGGTTGTATCCGGCCTGCGGGAGTTTTAGCATAAATATTAACCGGAAATTTTTTAATGAAAAAAAACTGCTGTTCTAAATGTGTCCACTGGATGTCGCAATAGCAATTATTTGTATTTTTGTAGATGATGTAATAAATAAACCACATGATGTTAGTACATCAGTCGAGGAAAATGGTCAAACGACGTTAATACATCCTGTAATTTGATTTTGATTTCATTGTTTTATCTTAATAGATTGAAAATTAACATCAATTTAATAAATTATCACATAATTTATTCAGAAAGTATAAATAACGACAAATAAAGAAAAAAAACTATTAGCCAAAACAAACAACATTATGATATGTACATTTTCAGAATGTGCTTGTTCTATTTTTAAACAATAAAAACAATCTGAAGTTGTCTTTATTTTTAAGTTACCGTGCTGTTGTTTTACCAGTCCGGCCCACTTGGGAGTAGATTTTTCTCCACGTGGCCCCCCCATCTAAAATGAGTTTGACACCCCTGATATAGAGGATCATTGATCAGCACTCCTTTTTTATCGCTGATTTTTGATTAGCATTTGTTTCTTAAAAATAGCAAAGTACTCCTGTCGCGTAGATGATCTTTGAAAAAAAAAATTGTAGATCTTTATCATCAGCCCGCTCCTTTCATATAAAGGATATTTGACTAGCACATCACGCCTGTCAAATACAGGATCTTTGAATAGTGTTTTAGCGTTAGGTCCTCAAAAACGCTAGAGCATTCTTGCCATATAGAGGATCTTTAACCAGTTTTTTGTGTCGGTCCTTAAAAAAACAGCAGAGTGCTCCTGTCATCTACAGAATCTTTGAATATCATTTTAGCAGTGGATCTCTAAAAATAGCAGTGCTCTCCTGTCATATATATGATCTTTGAATAGCATTTTAGCAGTATATCCTTAAAAACAGCAGAACACCCCTATTTTATAGATGATATTTGATTAGCATTTTAGCAGTTGGTCCTTAAAAACAGCAAAGTACTCATGTGATATAGAGGATCTTTAAATATATTTTTTTTCTAGGTCCTTGAAGGGGACCTGCACTTTTTTAAATTTATCAATATGAGAGACAAGAACACAAGTGTCTCTTTTTTTTTATTTTATTTTAAAGATAATAAAAAAATCCTTGAAAGATGCGGCTAATGGGAGTCAGTAGCGTTCAAAGCCCTCTAAAACAACTGAACGGAATACAATGATTTGCAAATCCTTTTAAACCCATATTCAATTGAATGCACTACAAAAACTAAATATTTGATGTTCAAACTCATAAACTTTATTATTCTTTTGCAAATAATAATTAACTTAGAATTTCATGGCTGCAACACGTGCCAAAGTAGTTGGGAAAGGGCATGTTCACCACTGTGTTACATCACCTTTTCTTTTAACAACACTCAATAAACGTTTGGGAACTGAGGAAACTAATTGTTGAAGCTTTGAAAGTGGAATTCTTTCCCATTCTTGTTTTATGTAGAGCTTCAGTCGTTCAACAGTCCGGGGTCTCCGCTGTCGTATTTTACGCTTCATAATGCGCCACACATTTTCAATGGGAGACAGGTCTGTACTGCAGGCGGGCCAGGAAAGTACCCGCACTCTTTTTTTATGAAGCCACGCTGTTTTAACACATGCTGAATGCTGCTTGGCATTGTCTTGCTGAAATGAGCAGGGGTGTCCATGAAAAAGACGGCGCTTAGATGGCTGCATATGTTGTTCCAAAATCTTTATGTACCTTTAAGCATTAATGGTGCCTTCACAGATATGTAAGTTATCCATGCCTTGGGCACTAATGCACTCCCATACCATCACAGATGCTGGCTTTTGAACTTTGCGTCGATAACAGTCTGGATGGTTCGCTTCCCCTTTGGTCCGGATGACACAATGTCGAATATTTCCAAAAACAATTCGAAATGTGGACTCGTCAGATCACAGAACACTTTTCCACTTTGCATCAGTCCATCTTAGATGATTTCGGGCCCAGAGAACCCGGCAGCATTTCTGGATGTTGTTGATAAATGGCTTTCGCTTTGCATAGTAGAGCTTTAACTTGCACTTAGAGATGTAACGACAAACTGTATTTAGTGACAGTGGTTTTCTGAAGTGTTCCTGAGCCCATGTGGTGATATCCTTTAGAGATTGATGTTGTTTTTTGATACAGTGCCATTTGAGGGATCGAAGGTCACGGTCATTCAATGTTGGTTTCCAGCCATGCCGCTTACGTGGAGTGATTTCTCCAGATTCTCTGAACCTTTCGATGATATTATGGACCGTAGATGTTGAAATCCCTAAAATTCTTGTAATTGCACTTTGAGAAACGTTCTTAAACTGTTTGACTATTTGCTCACGCAGTTGTGGACAAAGGAGTGTACCTCACACCCTCCTTTCTTGTGAGAGACTGAGCATTTTTTTGGGAAGCTTTTTTTGTCCCAATCATGGCACCCACCTGTTCCCAATTAGCCTGCACACCTGTGGGATGTTCCAAATAAGTGTTTGATGAGCATTCCTCAACTTTATCAGTATTTATTGCCACCTTGCCCAACTTCTTTGTCACATGTTGCTGGCATCAAATTCTAAAGTTAATGATTATTTGCACAAAAAAAAAAAAGTTTATCAGTTTGAACATCAAATATGTTGTCTTTGTAGCATATTCAACTGAATATGGGTTGAAAATTATTCGCAAATTATTGTATTCCGTTTATATTTACATCTTACACAATTTCCCAACTCATATGGAAATGGGGTTTGTATATACTGTATATATATATATGTATATATATATATATATATATATATATATATATATATATATACTTATATATATATATATATATACATATATATATGATGTAGTAACAGACACATTCATAACAATATGTAATATGTTCAATATTTACCGTAATTTGATCATTTTAATCATTTCTGGTACTGATTTATTCCGTGCATTTATTTCTGTTTCCCAAGCAGCGCAGGTCTCACTTCTGGCAAAAAATGTTTGTTCCTACTTCCGGAATCAAACACAAGGGTGTGGTCTAACAATGGCAGACTTGGTAACAGACAATGAATACGACTATTTTGGACAAATTAGGATTTACAACCTTATACTTTTGAAGCTAAATATACTGATGTTTATAGAAGTCAGCACGAAGAAAGAGTGAGGCGTTGTAGCAGATGGAAACCTGGAGAGAAAGATGAAAGTGAGTTAGACGCTATAAATATGGGACTTGGAGCCGAGCTATTTCGACATAAATGGATTGCTTACCCAAAAACAACAGGAAACGTCCCCGGCCAACTGCACCAGACGAACAACTGTCCATCAAGTGAGTCACACTTATAAATTGCTCATGATACACACAGCACAACTTGTGTGTTACTACAACTACAGTATGATTGCTGTCTGGCTAGCTCAGCTGTGTACAAACAAAACATGAAATGTGCGCTAATACTTATCAGATACTGTTATATGATCATGTTTTTTAGTCAGTACAATACTCAAACGTGTTTCGTGTTGTTGTAGAAGACAGCTTATCTGTTGATGTAGTTAGCTTTTACGGCTAATACCGTAGCACGCCGATGTGTCACTCCGTTAGAAAAATAGTTCTTCAGTGTTCGCTTTTACAATCACAATGTCGCCAGAAAAATGTTCACGTTTAAGTGATATTGTTATTATAAGCTCTAACCCAGACGGTCTATTTTAACATTAAAAGTAATATAATATTTAGTGAATGTATAGGATAGGCAAATATAAGCCTTTTTATTCCTTTTTCGGTCATTATTTTTCTTTATGTGTGTGTATGTGTATGATTGTTAATATGTATCATCTGTGCAGTTAAATTGATCACACAAAATGACTGATTATATCAATGAATCAATCAATCAATGTTTATTTATATAGCCCTAAATCACTAGTGTCTCAAAGGGCTGCACAAACCACAACACAAACCACAACAACATCCTCGGTAGGCCCATATAAGGGCAAGGAAAACTCACACCCAGTGGGACGTCAGTGACAATGATGACTATGAGAAACCTTGGAGAGGACCGTATATGTGGGCAACCCCCCCCCCGTCCCCCCCCCCCCACACACTTTGTTAAAGGCCTACTGAAACCCACTACTACCGACCACGCAGTCTGATAGTTTATATATCAATGATGAAATCTTAACATTGCAACACATGCCAATACGGCCAGTTTAAATTACTAAATTGCAATTTTAAATTTCCCGCAAAGTGTCCTGTTGAAAACGTCGCGGTATGATGACTCGTGCGTTTCACGTCACCGGTTGTAGGGGACATTATTTTCCAGCCCGATCCAAGCTATAAGTAGTCTGCTTTAATCGCATAATTACACAGTATTCTGGACATCTGTGTTGCTGAATCTTTTGCAATTTGTTCAATTAGTAATGGAGAAGTCAAAGTAGAAAGATGTAGGTGGGAAGCGGTCGGTGTATTGCAGCTGCCTTTAGCAACAAAAACACAGCCGGTGTTTCCTTGTTTAAAATTCCCGAAGGTGAAGCTTTACTATGGAACAGAGCGGTCAAGCGAACATGGTTCCCGACCACATGTCAACCGGCAGGTTTCGGTGGGAAAATTGTGCTAATAAGTCGGCTCTTACCGTAGACATGAGCGGAGCTTGCGTCCTCCTGCAGTGTCTCCCACCGGAGACACTGGCGGTCACCACACCCGTGGCCACACCCCTCCGACTTTCAGGTACTATATAATCTCACTAAAATACTAGTAACACAATATGCAGATAAGGGATTTCCAGAATTATCCTAGTAAATGTGTCTAATAACATTTGAATCGCTCTCACTGCCATCGACTTTTTTTTTTTTTTTCTTTTTTTTTTTCTAGTCCTTCACTCTCATTATCCTCATCCACAAATCTTTCATCCTCGCTCAAATTAATGGGGAAATTGTCGCTTTCTCGGTCCGAATCGCTCTAGCTGGTGGTGGCTATGATCGTAAACAATGTGAGGATGTGAGGAGCTCTACGACCAGTGACGTCACGCGCACATCGTCTGCTACTTCCAGTAGAGACAAGGCTTTTTTTATTAGCGACCAAAAGTTGCTAACTTTATTGTGGGTGTTCTCTACTAAATCTTTTCAGCAAAAATATGGGAATATCGTGAAATGATCAAGTATGACACATAGAATTTTGAATAAGAAAATCACATTTCAGGAGGCCTTTAATATTATGAGTATATATGATATACTTTTATTATATATCAAAGTGCATAAGCATAGTATATATAATATAAGTATTATGTATTGATAGGGTGCAACCCATAAAATATGTATAGTATAACATCTTACTTCCTATTCCAGTAATAGAGTTACAATAACTATACTTATCTATTGCTAAAAGGTCCATATCATAGCACTGAAAGTTAGTTTATCAGCATGCTTGTCTCTTTCAGAATGTTATTAGTAATAAAATACATTTAAGCACTCATGTTAATACTGTCAGACAACTCTTTCAGATAAATAGGCCAAGAATTCTTGAGTATTTAAAAATGATTGTGACAAAAATGAGTCTCATATTGAATAAAATGTATTACTGTTGAACATATATGTTGTATACTTTTTAATTGAAAAATGATTGTTGCTACAGTCTGTTACAAATAACAAACACGTGGATCTACATGTTGAGTCTGTGTCCCACCAGCAAATGTGCTGTGGCTGCTTGTTGTCTGAACACATGCTGTAGTGTAAAAGGCAAAATGTATTGTAAATCCAAAGTACTTTTTCTACACTCAAATTGTATTTATTGATGAATAAAAACATAGATACTGGTAATAAAGTGGCCTGCAATCATATTTCAAAACTGAAAAACGTATATGTTTCAACACGGGAGCTACTAGCTTACAATAAATACAGTTTAGATTTGTGTTACCAGCTTGTTCACCATTTGTGAATTTCTGGATTTTCTGCTTTGCAGATGTTGCCTAATCACTTTCTGTTTACTTAAGAAGTTCACCCAATTGAGCTTATATTTGTTATCTATGCATACTACTCTTGCTGTCCCTGAATGGAAATAAGAGCAACAACAGCTTGTTGCTGTAAGCCCAGATAAGAAAAGTCATGAAGGGGACAAGCGGTAAAAAATGGATGGATGATACTAACTGTAAAAATGAATTAGCTAAATGTGTATACATTCCTCTGCTTTCAGCCTGTATTTCCTCCTCCTCTATCATTCGCTTTGTAGGCCGCACCAGATAACTTTGATGTCCCACCTTTCATCGTAAAAGATTATCAAGCAGATACAATTAGACTTAGACTTCCTCTAGTGCAGGGGTCGGCAACCTTCAGCATACGAAGAGCCATTTGAGCCCCCAAATAAAACCCAACTAGAGCCGCAAACTCTGTTCGATTCCTAAAATGACAATAACACCACTTATAACTTCCTTACACTTATGTTATAGAATTTATGAAATCCAACACTTGACAACGATTCACATTTTATTTCTAGGTATAAGCAAATCACCAAATTATTTTGAACCTTCGAAAAAAAATACATTGGTCCTTCCCTGGGGCGGTATAGCTCGGTTGGTAGAGCGGCCGTGCCAGCAACTTGAGGGTTGCAGGTTCGATTCCCGCTTCCGCCATCTTAGTCACTGCCGTTGTGTCCTTGGGCAAGACACTTTACCCACCTGCTCCCAGTGCCACCCACACTGGTTTAAATGTAACTTAGATATTGGGTTTCACTATGTAAAGCGCTTTGAGTCACTAGAGAAAAGCGCTATATAAATATAATTCACTTCACTTCACTCCCTTATTAATGAATTTGAAAAAAAAAATCAAGTTGGGCCAATATCCTGAAGGCATACAACTCCGGCATGTTTCATTTGACTAAAAAGGGAAAATAACTACCTCGTCATCAATGAAAGCAAATTATTCTGTCCATGTAGCACTATATGTTCTATTTTCATCAGAAATGTTTTTTCTTTTTTGATCCGTCCATTGCTAGCTTACCGGGGGTTAACTGCTAAAAGCAATACAATTGCATGGCAGCAAGAGATGACGCACAGGAGCTGTGACATACGCGAATCCCTTAGGGGTGATGGACGGCTGGGCAGCGCCAGAGGAGCTGCAGCCAGCCACCGTAGCCCCCCACTCCCTCCCCTCTGTTGCAAGTCTCAAGATATGTATATGTGCTTTGCTATGGAGGTTTATTCCCACTCCAGTCTGTGCCCTCTTAGGAGCCCAGTCTTGATTGTATTTTTTTACACCCCCCCCCCCAGCATTTACTTTTTTCAATCTTTTACGGGGCGCCTTGTGGAGACCCATCAGCGTTCCTGTTCTGAAACCATGTACAATGTTTGTATGTCTAATCTTGAACGGGTGTGTGCTGAAAACAAAGTGTAATTGTACTTGTGCAATGACAATAAAGACCTACCTACCGACCTACCGACCTTCAATCAACAATATATCAAAATGTTTTATTATCATATGATTGGGGTTAGTGCGTCTGCCTCACAATACGAAAGTCCTGCAGTCCTGGGTTCAATCCCAGGCTCGGGATCTTTCTGTGTGGAGTTTGCATGTTCTCCCCGTGAATGCGTGGGTTCCCTCCGGGTACTCCGGCTTCCTCCCACCTCCAAAGACATGCACCTGGGGATAGGTTGATTGGCAACACTAAATTGGCCCTAGTGTGTGAATGTGAGTGTGAATGTTGTCTGTCTATCTGTGTTGGCCCTGCGATGAGGTGGCGACTTGTCCAGGGTGTACCCCGCCTTCCGCCTGATTGTAGCTGAGATAGGCGCCAGCACCCCCCGCGACCCCGAAAGGGAATAAGCGGTAGAAAATGGGTGGATGGATGGATTAGATACCAGAACTCTCCAAAATAACAACTTTTAGATTAAAAATAATAAAATAAATGTAATTAATTAAGTAACCATTATTTGTTGACATTTTGTTTCATAGCCAAAGGGAGCCACGTCGGTGGCATGAAAGAGCCGCATGTGACTCCAGAGCCGCGGGTTGCAGACCCCTGCTCTAGTGTCATCCAAATTTGAACTTTACAGTACAGATAAGAACAAAATTGTGTTGCATTAGCTCGTGGTGGTGCAGGAAAAAAGAGCAATAAGGTGAAGAGTGTTTGCATTTGCAAAAGAAGGTGCAGATATAAATAAATAGATTACTGTACCGATAGATATATTGCCCTGTTGCATATGCGTCCACGTTTATGGATGTATGTTATATTGTTTTTATAGCTTATAGCAGTGGTCCCCAACCACCGGGCCGCAGAAGATTTTTTTATTAAAAAAAAATTTGTTTTTTTTTATTCGATCAACATAAAAAACACAATATACACTTACAATTAGTGCACCTACCACAAAAACCTCCCTTTCTCATGACAAAGAAGGTGGCTAAAATACGCGGTGCTGCTGACCGCCGTCTAACGTTACGTTACTGTGTGTGATGCATTCACTAACGTAACGGAATATGTACTGTACTGTGCAATCTACTAATAAAAGCTTCAATCAATCAAAACTATGATGACCAGCAGAATTATTCATTACTTATCGTGTTAAGCAATGTCAGCTAAGATTTATCTGAGAGCCAGATGCAGTCCTCAAAAGAGCCATATCTGGCTCGAGAGCCATAAATTCCCTACCCCTGATGTAGGATATACGCATGTATATATGACCTAATCATATTGTTTCTTCAACTTCAAAATAGCTGACTGTTTTTTCCCCTTCTCTGGGATTATATTCCCAGTTTTGATCTCAGACGTCTGGTCACTTATATTTTATAAGAATATTCTATTACTATTAAGCAAATTATGAACACGCCAAAACATGTGTCCTATATCATAGTTACACGTATGACAAAAAAAGCGCGTGAATATAAGTGGTATTCAGTGAGGTAATATGAATTAAATGCGCTAACAGTTCATTGGTCCTGCCAAATGAATTGCCCTGAGTGGAGCGGATCACCACTCCAAGATGGCGACCCCGCATCACGTCAGCGGCAATAGGCAGTAGCGCTCCATGCTGCGTACCCTTATAAGATGTCTATGGTTCTAATATTAGCAGTGAGTTTACAGCCTCACTGATTTAACTCCACAGCAAATAAAAGTCACGTTACTCAGCCAATAAACGTTAGTTTTCATTCAAAACTTACCCTTCTTTGTGTAACTTCAAATGTCGAACGAAGTTGTAAATTGATGCGTCTCCGTCTGTAATCTTCCAACCGCATGTTTTGCATACGGCAATTCCTGTTTTGTTGACCAAGTCGTACTTTTAATACCCAAACAAAACACTTTATGGCATAATTTTCTTCACTTATTCTTCTGTTGCTTGAGAGTTCTTCTTCGTTGGTTTTCCTGCAATTTGATTGGATGAATGCTGTGTGACGAAAACAACGTAGATGTAATTTGATTGGCTGTTGTTCTGACAGGTAGCGCGCACACTGTCATCGCACACATGTTGACAGACACTGTGAAAACGATGATGCTGTGTTCCAAATTTAAGTTTTTTGATGGATCTGAACAAGCCTACGGCTTTGCATTTTGTTTATTATATATAAATATATATTTTTGTATTCTATTTTTATTATTTTGAACTTACAACCCCCTGGCGCTGTTTTGTACTGTTTTCATAATGTTTTATAATGTTTTATATTGTTGTTTGACTGACTGACTGTAATTGTGAAGTGAAGTGAATTATATTTTATATAGCGCTTTTCTCTAGTGACTCAAAGCGCTTTGCATAGTGAAACCCAATATCTCAGTTACATTTAAACCAGTGTGGGTGGCACTGGGAGCAGGTGGGTAACGTGTCTTGCCCAAGGACACAACGGCATTGACTAGGATGGCGGGAGCGGGAATCGAACCTGCAACCCTCAAGTTGCTGGCACGGCCGCTCAACCAACCGAGCTAAACCAACCGAGCTAAACCGCCCCAATTATAATTGTTGAAATTTATAAATAAACCTTTAAAAAAATATACAAAAAAAAAAAAAACATGTTGACAGACACGGACAGATACGGAGCGCTCGTGAATAACTTTTTAATTGTTGGGTTCTGGGGAAAGTAGCAAGTCATGTCAAGTCAAAAGGCTCAAGTCCAAGTCAAGTCACAAGTCATTGATGTCAAAGTCGAAGTCAAGTTGCAAGTCTTTTTACATTTTGTCAAGTCGAGTCTAAAGTCATCAAATTCATGACTCGAGTCCAAGTCATGTGACTCGAGTCCACAACTCTGAAGGTTACTAATAAGGAATAATTCTGAGGTAATTGCGGGAAGACTCTTTACTCTTTACTGGTTCTATAATAAGGCCATGCAGAAAGAGGCATTGATAAGTACTTAATAATGACTAATTAAGAGCCAATATGTTACTAATTTGCATGGTAATAAGAAACTAATTAATAGTATGTGTTTCTCATACTAAAGTGTTACCAAATATATATATATATATATATATATATATATATATATATATATATATATATATATATATATATATATATATATATATATATATATATATATATATATATATATATTCTAACCCATTATATAAACCATTGTATGTGAATGCTTCCATTAAAATCTCCTGATGATTGAGGGAACCCCTCATGAAACAGATCTGTAGAGATGTAGTCTTGTGATTTTTCCCACACCTACATATATATATATATATATATATATATATATATATATATATACATACATACATATGTATATATATATTCCTCTCGCTGTGATGAGGTGGCGACTTGTCCAGGGTGTACTCCGCCTTCCGCCTGAATTCAGCCAAAATAGGCTCCAGCGACCCCAAAAGGGACAAGCTGTAGAAAATATATGGATGGATGGATTTTCCTCTCGCACAAATTGACTGAAAGAGCGCACACTTTGCTTGAGTGGCTAGGAGACACCGAGAGTAAAAAGCGGTAGAAAATGGATTAGATAGGACCGATTAAAAAATATATTAATTAAAGAAAAAGAAAAAAACAATTATTTTTTTATTTTTTACTTGAGACTTCCCGTGGGCCAAAGTTTGGGGACCACTGGTTTATAGTAGAGTTGAATTTCTCCACTAGCCTTCTTTGACCGTGACACCATGTGACCTGCCCTCCAGCAGTATAACAGTCAGGTTAAAAGCACAGGCAGCAGGTAGCAAAGATCTCATGTCATAAATCATAGGTTAGAGCAGTGGTTCCCAAATGGGGGTACGCGTACCCCTGGGGGCACTTAAAGGTATGCCAAGGGGTACGTGAAATGTTTTAAAAATATTCTAAAATAGCAACAATTAAAAAATCCTTTATAAATATATTTATTGAATAATACTTCAACAAAATACGAATGTAAGTTCATAAACTGTGAAAAAAAAATACAACAATGCAATATTCAGTGTTGACAGCTAGATTTTTTATGGACATGTTCCATAAATGTTGATGTTAAAGATTTCTTTTTTTTTGTGAATAAATATTTAGAATTAAGTTCTTGAAACCAGATGGATCTCTTTTACAATCCCAAAAGAGGGCACTTTAAGTTGATGATTACTTCTATGTGTAGAAATCTTTATTTCTAATTGAATCACTTGTTTATTTTTCAACAACTTTTTTGTTATTTTTTATATATTTTTTCCAAATAGTTCAAGAAAGACCACTACAAATTAGCAAAATTTTGCACTGTTATACAATTTAATAAATCAGAAACTGATGACATAGTGCTGTATTTTACTTCTTTACCTAATTTTTTCAACCAAAAATGCTTTGCTCTGATTAGGGGGTACTTGAATTGAAAACAATTTCACAGGGGGTACATCACTGAAAAAAGGTTGAGAACTACTGGGTTAGAGTATTTTCTTCTCTTTTTTTTTTTTTTTTTTTTTTTTAAAGAAAACGTTCCAATTAACTGTAGAGAGCGTGCATTTTGCAAATTTTTTAATTTACATATTTTATTGTTATTCAAATTATGTTTTTTTGTTTGTTTGTTTTTTACTTTTTGCAATTTAGGACCCCCTTCAAAGTGTGTGCACGCGCTCATCCCCACAGCTTTTCAACCAAACGGAAGTCCACACACCCTCCAAAATCTCCCCCCGCTTCTTCTCCTGGGGTCTTCACGCTTGGCCCTGTAGACACCTCACCTCAGCTACACAACAACATGACGGGGGAGGGGGGCTTTATTGTGCGTTGTGCGTCTATACAGACATACTTGCACGCACTCCATTAGAATTATTTAAGGTAGTATTATTCCTTTTTTGCAGTGTGTTATTGAGGCAATAAATGCAGACACTGCTTCACATCATGAGGCTAGTCTAAGTACTCTTTCTTTTGGTTTGTCCGTCTTGCAACAATAACCTGCAAAAGTGTGTGTGTGTGTGTGCGTGTGTGTGTGTGTGTGTGTGTGTGTGTGTTCTGGCAATGCTTACTTAATGGGGACATTGCTCTGTTTACACAGTCACCTTTAGGGGACCTCTGATGGTATGGGGACAAAAAAACAGGTCCTCTAAAGGGGAACCTTTTTAAATGATAGTCAGATCCATTCTGAAGATACCTAAGTGATTTTTAGGCTTTGGCCCATAAAACATGTTTACTGATTAGTTTGAGTGTGAGATTTTTACACATTACTTCATCAATCCAGAGATTTAAAGACGTGTATGAGCTAACTGGGCAGTGGACATTTCACCTCATTTTTTTATGCCTCCACAACCGTGAATGCGTGGGTACCCTCCGGGTACTCCTGCTTCCTCCCACCTCCAAAGACATGCACCTGGGGATAGGTTGATTGGCAACACTAAATTGGCCCTAGTGTGTGAATGTGAGTGTGACAGGTCTCCAGCCGTCATCGTGTGGGTTGTTGTGACCATCGATGCAAGACGCATTGTAGCAGGTTTGACTCTGGTTCATTATTTCAATAAACACATTTTCCTGCCTGTCGGTCGCGCCAATTTCTAGTGTGTCGTTTCTTCCTGCTCGTCACGGCGCACCTTTCAGTGGCCGGTGGCCATGTCTTCTGCAGGGGCTCATCTTGTTCTGGGTCGATCTCGTCGCTCTCGTGGTCTTTGTTGCCGTTTGTCGTTTCCTCTTCTACTTCTGCCACGATTGCTCCTCCCTCTCCCCTTTTATGCTGCAGCAGAAGATGCAAGGATTGAGAGCAGGTGTGTTGTGTACGCACCTGACTCTGATGGCTGCAGTGTCGCTCTGCTGCATGCTGCGCCTCCTGGCCGCCATCTTGGTCAGGACCGCTGTTTGTCCTTGCCCGCTGTCGGCTTGTCGGCTCCGTCTCTGCACAGTGAGCGTGAATGTTGTCTATCTATCTGTGTTGCCCCTGTGATGAGGTGGTGACTTGTCCAGGGTGTACGCCGCCTTCTGCCAGAATGCAGCTGAGATAGGCTCCAGCACTCCCCTTGACCCCAAACTGGACAAGCGGTAGTAAAATGGATGGATGGATGGATGGATGGAACCTGTAGAAAGGGCGGTCCCCACAAGTGATGATCAAAAACTTGGTCCCCATTCCAAATGATAACCTGTGTGTCTGTGTGTGTGTATGTGTGTGTGTGCACAGGATATTTTAAAGAAGCAGTAAAGCATTAAATTTAGTTTAAAAAGTTCATTTCCAGCTCACAAGTCGGGCAACCTAAACTTCCTTAACTGCTTGCAGTAAATTGGATTGTTTTTTTTTTTTACCCGTATTGAGTTTTGCACCAAAGAGAAACAGGTGCAGACTTGAAAACATGCAGCTGTGCACGATTCTGCACGTAAGACGTACACTTCAAAGGCGGAAAGGAGTTTGGCTTTGATAAGAAGACGTGGTCAGGATGGAGCAGCGTGGCACCTCCTCTCAGACGTGCCCCCATGGTAGCAATTTATGGCTTCCTGGCTCCTGGTAATGTGCAAAGTGAGGACAACAGAATTCCAATGTTTTCTACTCGAGCGCCGCAAATCTTTTTCCAGGCTTCCTCGGGGTCACTTTCATGGCTACTTGAAGTGACTTATGCGTGAGAAAGGGACACTTTTTGCTATTGATAAAGGTCGTGTTTTATGTTAAACAAGCACACGTGCAAAAACAGAGTTCCTTAAAGTGTTTTTTTTTACTGACACAACATCCATAATAGAACATCCACAATAGAACATCTTATCCACATATTTACATATTTACACACACATAGCACATGTTTTTAAGACTTCTGCACTTGGTTTGGTTGACATAGTGCAGGTTGGATAATTCATTGTCACCAGCTTAATATTTACAGGATGAAATTAATACTTCTGTTGGGCTTGAGTATACGAAGTGCTCCCTGCACAGTATGTACATATATTACCTTCTCCACCGCACCTCTCTGCTACATATTATTATTATTTATTTGGTTTTCAGTGCTTGCAGCATCGTTCCCTTCTCTTTACTCAGTGCAATTTCCTCGATATAATCTGCTTCATAACATAATGTGTCCTCTCTGGCTTGCTTTTTATGCCTTTTTTCCTGAGTTTGACTCTCTTGTCGTCTCCATGCCAACCAAGAAGCCCCACAAAAATCTGACTGGACCTGCTATTGCACTGAAATGGTGTTTGGGGGAAAAAAAGTCCCATTTCTCTCCTCGGTGGCGCCAACATGGCTTCTCAGCCTGGCCAGGCGTGGTATAGCGCCCTGGTTCTGTGTCACGTAGACAAGCAGCAAGTGAGTTCAGAGGGCGCTCAATCCACAGGAAGTTCGCAGGGAATCTCTTGCACCGCTTTGGCGGCCGTGTAGGCGTGCAGGAAGTCCTTATAGCGAGGGGCGCAGCCCAACCAGGCCTCCCCGAAGTGGACTCGGCCGGTGAAGAGGAAGCTGCCTGGACCCGGTTTGACGCCGCACTGCAGGAGGGTGCGGATCTCCCCCCGGGTGGAGACGCGGCTGGTGCCTGTGAAGAGGGCGTACTTTTGCCGGAACACCCGCGTGGCGCTGACTTTGATGACCGCCGCCCGGAGGTTCTCGTCCTCCTGCACGGACCTGATGTTGCCTCGCACCACTGTGGGGGAACAAGGCACGCGCTGGTGAGCTCATTCTTCTCCTCCCATAAAATCTGACTCTCATCGTTCCTCCGCTGTTGCTTTTTTTTCATGCACAACTTACCAAAGTCGCTGGTGCACACGGCCATGAGGATCTCCGTGTTGTTGCAGGGTCTGCATGCATCTGAGGGAGCAAGAACGTCGGTAAATGACTGCATGGAACTCATTTTCTTGTTTGTTAATTAGCCCTTGCAAGTAAAACGTCCAAACGCACAGGAATGTGCAAGAAAAATAACAGACAGCTGCTACTTTTACCCCACCCTAAAACCTTCCCAGGTGTCTGAAGTCGCTCCTTAAAAGCCTCTAGTCCTGGCTTATTTAACTGCCGACACCGACACCAACCCCCGAGTTCAGTTCCAAACTTTTTGCAGAACATTTCTAAAAACACCCTTATAGAAGAATTTGCATTGACATTTTAACCTTGCTTGCAACTGAGGCGTTCCTCAAGGCACCCCTTTAAGTCCTCTCCTTTTTGGTGGAGTTTTTTGATTTATTGATTGAAACTTTTAGTAGTAGATTGCAAAGGAAGTGAATACATTAAATGAAGCAGTACAGTACATATTCCGTACAATTGACCACTATATGGTAACACCCTAATAACTTCAACTTATTTAAGTCGGGCTCCACAGTAATCAATTCATGGTAAAAAAGCTGTATCTTATTTGCTCAAGTCATTTGTTGAACTTCTCCTTGTGGTTAAAGCTGAGGTAGGGAACCTATGGCTCTCGAGCCAGATGTGGCTCTTTTGATGACCACATCTGGCTCTCAGATGAATCTTAGCTGACATTGCTTAACACGATAAGTCACGAATAATTCCGCTGGTAATCACAGAGTTAAAAATAAAACTTTCTCATGCATTTTAATCCAGCCATCCGTTTTCTACCCCACCTGTTCAAGAAGTCGCATTAATGCTAAGAAGCATTTTGCTTATTATTGAACGGGACTATCGGTAGAAAATGGATGGCTGGATGGTTAGCTTCAGAATAACAATGTTATTCTGAGACTTATTATAGTCTAAAAATGTTGGTCTTACTTAAAAATGCACGCATTTAGTTGTATTCAGAGTTAAAAAATATTATATGGCTCTCCGAAAAATACATTTTAAATTTTTTGGCTTTCATGGATCTCTCGGCCAAAAAGGTTCCCGGCCCCTGAGTTAGAGTGTCCGCCCTGAGATTGGTAGGTTGTGAGTTCATACCAAAGACTATAAAAATGGGACCCATTACCTCCCTGCTTGACACTCAGCATTAGAGTTAGAATAGGGGGTAAAATCACCAAAAATGATTCCCGGGCACGGCCACCGCTGCTGCTCACTGCTCCCCTCACCTCCCAGGGAGTGATCAAGGGTGATGGGTCAAATGCAGAGAATAATTTCGCCACACCTAGTGTGTGTGTGACAATCATTGGTACTCTAACTTTTTGTAGTTATACTAGTTGCGTTCCTCAAAAGTTCCATTTTAGGTTCACCAATTTTTATCATTTGGGCCTGCAAGTTTAGTTAAGAAAAAGTTGTGATGGACTCACATTTTTACAGCATATTCTTTAAAAAATAAACTCTAGAGTGTTATCTTAGAGATGGTCTTTAACTGGGTTTTTTTTTCAGAAGGTCCTTAAAAACAGCAGATATACACTAAATAGGGAAACAATTAAATGCCGACATAGAAGATGCTGGTTCACCGGAATATACAAAATCAGACTAATAGTGAATACTTAAGCTTTCTGAAAATGTACTCACCAAATCAATATAAAGTTAAAAAAAAAAGTTAAAGTACCACTGATAGTCACACACTAGGTGTGCTGAAATTACCCTCTGCATTTGACCCATCCCCTTGTTCCACCCCTTGGGAGGTGAGGGGAGCAGTGGGCAGCAGCGGTGCCCGCGCTCAAGAATCATTTTGGTGATTTAACCCCCAATTTCAATCCTTGATGGTGAGTGGGAGGTCCCGTTTTTATAGTCTTTGGTATGACTATAAACTCACGACTATGTCTATGAACTCACGACCTACCAATCTCAGGGCGGACACTCTAACCACTAGGCCACTGAAAAAGGTACACAACTGAGGTGTTCCTTAAGGCACCCCTTTAAGTCCTCTCCTTTTCGTATCTCATTTGCTTCAGATCTAGTCATTTGTTGAACTTCTTTAGTTATACAAGTGGTGTTCCTCAAGGTTCCATTTTAGGTCCACCCTTTTTCATCGCTTGGGCCCGCAAGTTTAGTTAAGAAAAACTTATTCTTATTCTTTAAAAAAAACTCTAGAGTGCTATACCTTTGACTGGCTTTTTTTTCAGAATGTCCTTAAAAACTGCAGATGTAGTGTGAAGTGAATTATATTTATATAGCGCTTTTTCTCTAGTGACTCAAAGCGCTTTACATAGTGAAACCCAATATCTAAGTTACATTCAAACCATTGTGGGTGGCACTGGAAGCAGGTGGGTAAAGTGTCTTGCCCAAGGACACAACGGCAGTGACTAGGATGGCGGAAGCGGGAATTGAACCGGCAACCCTCAAGTTGCTGGCATGGCCACTCTACCAACCGAGCTAAACCGCATGTACACTAAATAGGCAAAAATCGTGGAGAGCAAAGGTCCCTAAACTACGGCCCGCGGGCTGGATCCGGCCTGCTAGTGTCCAAAGTCCGGCCCGCGAGAAGTCCCAGGTTAAAAAAAATTAATTTAATAAAGTAATGTTTATCGGTGAGGCGTCTTCAGTAATGCGGACGCTGTATCGATCCATTTTGGTGAAGAAGGAGCTGAGCCGGAAGACAAAGCTCTCAATTTACGAGTCGATCTAAGTTCCCATCCTCACCTCTGGTCATGAGCTTTGGGTTATGACCGAAAGGACACGATCATGGGTACAAGCGGCCGAAAAGAGTTTCCTCCGCCGGGTGGCGGTGCTCTCCCTTAGAGATCAATCAATCAATCATACAATGATTATTTATATAGCCCTAAATCACTAGTGTCTCAAAGGGCTGCACAAACCACAACACTAACCAATACGACATCCTCGGTAGGGCCCACATAAGGGCAAGAAAAACTCACACCCAGTGGGACGTTGATGACAATGATTAATATGAGAAACCTTGGAGAGGACCGCATATGTGGGGAACCCCCCCCCCTCTAGGGAACCGAAAGCAATGGATGTCGGGCGGGTGAGAAGCTCTGTCATCCAGGAGGAGTGAAGTGAAGTTAATTATATTTATATAGCGCTTTTTTCAAGTGACTCAAAGCGGTTTACATTGTGAAACCCAATATCTAAGTCACATTTTTTTTTTTTAAACCAGTGTGGGTGGCACTGGGTGCAGGCGGGTAAAGTGTCTTGCCCAAGGACACAATGGCAGTGACTAGGATGGCGGAAGCGGGGATCGAACCTGCAACCCTCAAGTTGCTGGCACATCCGCTCTACCAACCAAGCTATACCGCCCTGGAGCTGGACGAAGTGGCTGGGGAGAGGGAAGTCTGGGCTTTTCTGCTTAGGCTGCTGCACCCGCGACCCGACCTCGGATAAGCGGAAGAAGATGGATGGATGGATACAGTGGGGCAAAAAAGTATTTAGTCAGCCACCGATTGTGCAAGTTCTCCCACTTAAAATGATGACAGAGGTCTGTAATTTTCATCATAAGTACACTTCAACTGTGAGAGACAGAATGTAAAAAAAAATCCAGGAATTCATATTGTAGGAATTTTAAATAATTTATTTGTATATTATGGTGGAAATAAGTAATTGGTCAACCATTCAAAGCTCTCACTGATGGAAGGAGGTTTTGGCCCAAAATCTCACGATACATGGCCCCATTCATTCTTTCCTTAACACGGATCAATCGTCCTGTTCCCTTAGCAGAAAAACAGCCCCAAAGCATGATGTTGCCACCCCCATGCTTCACAGTAGGTATGGTGTTCTTGGGATGCAACTCAGTATTCTTCTTCCTCCAAACACGACGAGTTGAGTTTATACCAAAATGGATACATGGATGATAAAGCAGAGGATTGGGAGAATGTCATGTGGTCAGATGAAACCAAAATAGAACGTTTTGGTATAAACTCAAATTGTCCTGTTTGGAGGAAGAAGGATACTGAGTTGCATCCCAAGAACACCACACCTACTGTGAAGCATGGGGGTGGAAACATCATGCTTTGGGGCTGTTTTTCTACTAAGGAGACAGGACGATTGATCCGTGTTAAGGAAAGAATGAATGGGGCCATGTATCGTGAGATTTTGAGCCAAAACTTCCTTCCATCAGTGAGAGCTTTGAATGGTTGACCAAATACTTATTTTCCACCATAATTTACAAATAAATTCTTAAAAATTCCTACAATGTGAATTCCTGGATTTTTTTTCCACATTCTGTCTCTCACAGTTGAAGTGTACCTATGATGAAAACTACAGACCTCTGTCATCACTTTAAGTGGGAGAACTTGCACAATCGGTATATATATATATATATATATATATATATATATATATATATATATATATATATATATATATATATATATATATATATATATATATATAAGTTTGGGGACCCCTAATGTAGAGGATGCTAGTTCTCCGGAATATACAAAATAGGATTAATAGTAAATATTTTAGCTTTCTGAAAATGTCCCCACTAAATCAATATGGTTGAATATCTCTGCTCTAGCAGCTCAGAATTTAAAGATATGTCAAAGTGCCGCCGTTTTTACTTCACAAAATCATTCCTAGAAGGGCAAAAAAATGTAACGAAGGCATTGTGTTGGGAGGCCCCTGGCTGCACATTCTCCACTCTTGATAAATGAGATTCCTTCCTCTCCAGTGCAAAGCAAACCGAACGTGTGGGTGGGGGTCTCTAGTGCAGACAAGTCTGCCCCGCAAGCTCAACAAAAGAGGGGAGCATCTCAGCTGGGGAGAGGCCTCTGTCGCCTAGGAGACGGCAGTAATCCCAGAGTGCTCTAGCGGCATGCATTCAAAGAGCCAGAGAAAGCCCCCCCTCCTGTGCTTTTGTGGCCCCCAACTCCGCTCCTCCTGCCGCAGGCCAACATGCCTTCAGAACCCGAAATGACCGTCAACTCACCAAAAGTGCTGATGTGGTTGGAGTCCAGCGACAAGCGGGCGGTCCAGTCCCCCCTCAGCTCGTAGCGGAAAGACGCCGTCCGCCGGCTGATGTCTTGGTGAGGCGTCGCCTGCAGGAAGAGCGCCAACGTCTCCCCCGGGGCCCGGCTGAAGCAGCGCACACTCGGCGGGAGAGACGTCTCCAGCCGGTCCCCCACCAGGAGCTCCAGGACGCCGTCCCTCTCCAGGTAGAGCTGGGCGCCGTGGAAGTTCTCCGAAGCTTTGACGCAGGCCGTGATGAGGCCCGAAGAGCCGCCGCCGCCGCCACCGGGGCCCACGGCGATGGAGGGCAGGCGTGGGGACAAGGTGAGGCGAAGTGCTCCTTTGGGGTACAGCCAGTCAAGGGTGCCTTCCGAGCAGTGGAGGGAGATCTGCTCCACGCTGCCCTGCTGCTGGGATAAACCACTGCAGGGGAGGAAAGAGGAAGTCAATACCTGCAGCTTCAAAAAAATAAAGAAAACATTTCCTTTTCTTTTACACTTTTTAAGAGAGCATTATCAGGCTACTTTTTTCAGTGTGAGGCATTCAGGGTCCTCTTGCCACCAAATGTGCCGGTTAAAGCCTCATATAGATGCAACATTGCTGCAAGCATGACAAGCGCCGCCTGCTGGCAGCTCTGCAGAAGACAGGTCCTCTCATAAGAGTCCTTCTTTAAAAACAATATACAAGCACCCAGTTGGAAAATGAAGAAATTATGCATTACAGTTTTTTGGAATTAATCCGAGTCTGTCTGGACCCTCCTGCAGTCAAATCCCCCCCTCTCACCCCCCAGCTCACATGCAGAGATCTTCTAGTCTCAACATGTTGCGGTCAAAGCAAGCACCTGTATTTAAAAGTTAGGAACTATACTTGCCTTCCTTTCCAGCTACACTGGTCCTCCGAATAATTGCATAAGGCTGCATGGAATACAATCCAAATGCTGTAAATCCCCAAAAAGTGCATCTTTTAAATAGAAGGGATTTCAAGAATGAAAACTAATCCAAAAGCTGCACCAAAGCAGTTGAAATCCTTCTAGGCTCTAATCTTCCCAGCCATCCTCTCGGAAGAAGTTTGCTCCACACTCACTCACTCTCTCACTCACTGACTGAGCTCCAAAGTTTATTCACCTCAAGAGAAACTTGAGGGACCAATCAGAGGCCGAGTTTGGAAACTTTAAACCACTGCACTGTCAAGTGGGAGGGGGAGGGGGGAGGACTTTGAGGGTATTAGGGGGCGGGCTTGGGTAGGTGGGTGTGTGTGAGGGGGGTAGGGGGGGGGGGGATTGGGGGGCCGGTTTAGTCAGTCAGTCTGACCTGAAGAAAGAGTGACAGTGCATAAGTATGTTACAATTCTCCATTGTGTGCATTTAGGACGTGGAAAGTAGCTGAGACAATGTGAGCAGTTAGTTTGGTCTCCTTCCTCCCACCCCCCCTTTTTCTGTGTGTTTGTGTTTGTGTGTGTGTGTGTGTTCTTGTATTTTCTACCCTTCTTGAGACTACAACAAGAAAAAGTACCTTCCATATGAAGACCAGAATCCATCCATCCATCCATTTTCTACCGCTTATTCCCTTTCGGGGTCGCGGGGGGCGCTGGCGCCTATCTCAGCTTCAATCGGGCGGAAGGCAGGGTACACCCTGGACAAGTCGCCACCTCTATATATATATATATATATATATATATATATATATATATATATATATATATATGTTTATAGAGACATAATGTAATACCTTTAGGTAAATAATGAAGATTAAAAACCAATTACCATCAAAAAAACAAATTAGCTAAAAGCTTACCTTTTTTATATTTGCATAGTATGTATACATTATTATTATTGTAAAAAAAAAATCTTTATATATGTAGAGAAAGGGTGTTCCTAAAGAGGTAGGCATTTTTCGGAGGTCTCACGAAGGTGACACATACAAGAATGTGTGTGTGCGTGCGTGTGTGTGTGTGTGTATGTGTGTGCGTGTGTGTGTGTGTGTGTGTGTGTGTGTGTGTGTGTGTGTGTGTGTGTGTGTGTGTGTGTGTGTGTGTGTGTGTGTGTGTGTGTTAATACTATACAATTATACCTCATGGCAATAAAATAAACTACATTTTCTGCAGGGCAAATACATGCAGGGTATTTTCTAACTAGGAGTTTTGATTATGATCAGCAGGATTTTTTTTTTTTTTAACATTCTTTAGTTTTTTGGGGTAAAAAAACTGCCTTTACACCATTAGTGTCAAACCCATTTCTGTTCCCAAGTGGGCCATTGATTGATTGATTGATTGATACTTTTATTAGTAGATTGCACAGTACAGTACATATTCCGTACAATTGACCACTAAATGGTAACACCCGAATAAGTTTTTCAACTTGTTTAAGTCGGGGTCCACGTTAATCAATTCATGGTACAAATATATACTATCAACATAATACAGTCATCACACAAGTTAATCATCATAGTATATACATTGAATTATTTACATTATTTACAATCCGGGGGGTGGGATGAGGAGCTTTGGTTGATATCAGAACTTCAGTCATCAACAATTGCATCAACAGAGAAATGTGGACATTGAAACAGTGTAGGTCTTATTTAGTAGGATATGTACAGCCAGCAGAGAATATAGTGAGTTCAGATAGCATAAGAACAAGTATATACATTAGAAGTACATTTGAGTTGTTGATAATCCGGTGAGATGGGATGTGAATGGAGGAGGGTATTAGTAAAGTGTTGAAGTTGCCTGGAGGTGTTGTTTTAGAGCGGTTTTGAAGGAATATAGAGATGCACTTACTTTTATACCTGTTGGGAGTGCATTCCACATTGATGTGGCATAGAAAGAGAATGAGTTAAGACCTTTGTTAGATCGGAATCTGGGTTTAACGTGGTTTGTGGAGCTCCCCCTGGTGTTGTGGTTATGGCGGTCATTTACGTTAAGGAAGTAGTTTGACATGTACTTTGGTATCAAGGAGGTGTAGCGGGTTTTATAGACTAGGCTCAGTGCAAGTTGTTTTACTCTGTCCCCCACCCTGAGCCAGCCCACTTTGGAGAAGTGGGTTGGATTGAGGTGTGATCTGGGGTGGAGGTCTAAAAGTAACCGGACTAGCCAGACTGGTAAAATCATGGCATGATAAACTAAAAATAAAGACACCTTCAGATTGTTTTCTTTTTCGGAAAACATTGCACAAGTACATTCTGAAAATGTAGATATCAATGCTTCGGGGTTTTTTTTACACTTAAATTATTTACTTTACATTATTTTACTTCATTTGACATTGTTTATACTTTCTGAATAAACTATGTGATAATGTTCATCAGTCAAAAGAAATTCAAAATGCTCCCATTGTGGGTAACTTTAATCTATCAGAAGATTAAATGAATAACAATATTTCAATATATTTGCAGGATGTTCTTAATGTAATTTACTCATTTTCCTTAAGTAATGTACGAACATTATGTGGTTTATTCCGTGCATATATGTGTGTAGCATCATCGACAACAAACCCTGTGAATGTGGACTCATTTCATTTAAAAGGGGAACATTATCACAATTTCAGAAGGGTTGAAACCAATAAAAATCAGTTCCCAGTGGTTTATTTTATTTTTCGAAGTTTTTTTCAAAATTTTACCCATCACGCAATATCCCGAACAACTGCTTCAAAGTGCCTGATTTTCACCATCACTATATCCACCCGTCCATTTTACTGTGACGTCACTGCGTGATGCCAATACAAACAAACATGGCGGATAGAACAGAAAGATATAGCTCGGATTCAGACTCGGATTACGCATGTATTGAAACGGATGGTTGGAGTGTGGAGGCAGATAGCGAAAACAAAATTGAAGAAGAAACTGAAGCTATTGAGCCATATGAAGTTAGAAGGGGATACATGTTATTTCAGCATATTAATGTGCACCCAAAAAATGTGTCCCTGTTACCAACAACATCTTTGACAATTAAGGCATGAGGTGGCGATTTGATCAGAGTGTACTGCGCCTTCCGACCGAATGCAGCTGAGATAGGCTCCAGCACCCCCCGCGACCTCGAAGGGGACAAGCGGTAGAAAACAGATGGATGGATCACTAATAAACAGCGTGAGTACCTAGTGTCCAAACATGGAAACGTTACCTCTATCTTAACACGACACATGGCTCCGCCCCTTCTGAAGTCATGAATGAAGTCATTGAATATTATAAAACAAAAAGTCAGAATTAAAGATAAAAGTCCAAATTATCAGATAAAAAGTAATAATGAAGAGATTAAAAAGTCGAAATTATGTGATAAAAAGACACAATACGTGGAAGAATCAGTTTTTAAAAAGAGGTTATAGGCCCTCTCCGTGTAACCATGTGACCTGTCATTTAAATATTCTACCCATAATGCATTGTGACAATGGAATTGGACGGTCCTTCACTGGATCCAGATGTTTGTGTTGCTAAAATGCTCCCATCTGTACCCAAAGGGTGTGGAGGTCCTTAAGGAGGACTACATGAGGGACGGCGTGGCGCAGTGGGAGAGTGGCCGTGCGCAACCCGAGGGTCCCTGGTTCAAATCCCACCTAGTACCAATCTCGTCACGTCCGTTGTGTCCTGAGCAAGACACTTCACCCTTGCTCCTGATGGGTGCTGGTTGGCGCCTTGCATGGCAGCTCCCTCCATCAGTGTGTGAATGTGTGTGTGAATGGGTAAATGTGGAAGTAGTGTCAAAGCGCTTTGAGTACCTTGAAGGTAGAAAAGCGCTATACAAGTACAACCCATTTATTATTTATTTATGTGCACTCTGGCCACAGCGGATACAATGACTTGCAATTGTGACATCTAGTGGACACGTTTAGAACAGCATTTTCTTACATTCAATCATTTCAGCTCATTTTTATACTCCGCAAACTCATCTTGCGGCCCGGGTAAAACCTGTTAGCGGGCCTTATCTGGCCCGCGGGCCATATGTCTGACACCCCTGCTTTACACTGTCAAAAATGAGTAGAATCAGAATCTTTTTTTTTTGGCCAAATGTGTTTTAACGCACAAGGAAGTTGATTTGGTAGACCGTGCACTCTTTGTTTGATGCAAGAAACAAAGCAACGTTCCACATCCTAAACGCACACAATGGGGAGTTGTAACATATTGTCAGTCTTTCTTCAGGTCAGACTGACTGGCTGGACACCAAAGCTGAATGTTTGCACTCAAGTGATGCATATCCAATATTTTTTGCCAGTCTAAACTCTCTGAAGTGTTTCAAATCTGATAATTTCGCATCAGTTTTGGGCCACATCAGTTGGTAGTCTGGACAGAACCTGCTCTTTTCTAGTGGGACTGCAGTCTAAACAGCAAAGCGACCTGTTTGTAACTTTTACCTGATCTTTGGTTGAGCTACAACATTTGTGTTAGCAACACCATCACTTTCCTTTTTGCAATTCTCTTCTTGCTTCTCTTTTGTGGTTTTCTATCATCTGCTACTTTCTCTACACAACACGAACGCGAGCTGTGGCGATCTCAGAATTGAATCACAAACCGGAAAACATCATGGAGAGGCTTTCTGAAATGCAAAGATTGATCAACCCGAGAGCCAGAATGGATGATTAGGATCAGACAAGTCATTGGAATGTGTCTGCTCGCCTAGAGAACAACAATCCTTATCTACAGATCGACTCCCTCAAATGGCCTTGTCCGGGACATGCCATAAGCATTGCAGGAGGACATCACAATCAGTCCATAAATTAGTCAGATTTCTCAAATAGTTCGGCTCTAAATAAGCCTCCTACAGCCTGTGGAAACACCTTAGTCCGATTGTGTTAGACTTTTGAAAAGCTGGAATAACACACCTGAATTATGCGATTGGAAACCAGATCTTTCAAGGATGTTTGTGTGCAGGACAGGACCCTCCGTAATATTGCACATGCGCCAGGCTCAACGCACGGATTACAACCCGGAAACAGATACCATCCATCCATCCATCCATCCATCCATCCATCCATCCATGTTCTACCGCTTGTCCCTTTTAGGGTCGCGGGGGTGCTAAAGCCTATCTCAGCTTCATTCGGGCAGAAGGCAAAGTACACCCTGGACAAGTCGCCACCTCATCGCAGGGCTATATATATATATATATACAGTGGGGCAAAAAAGTATTTAGTCAGTCACCAATTGTACAAGTTCTCCCACTTAAAATGGTGACAGAGGTCTGTAATTTTCATCACAAGTACACTCCAACTGTGAGAGACAGAATACGAAAAAAAAACAAAAAAACAGGAAATCACATTGTAGGAATTTTAAAGAATTTATTTGTAAATTATGGTGGAAAATAAGTGTTTGGTCAACCATTCAAAGCTCTCACTGATGGAAGGAGGTTTTGGCTCAATATCTCACAATACATGGCCCCATTCATTCTTTCCTTAATACGGATCAATCGTCCTGTCCCCTTAGCAGAAAAACAGCCCCAAAGCATGATGTTTCCACCCCCATGCTTCACAGTAGTTATGGTGTTCTTGGGATGCAACTCAGTATTCTTCTTCCTCCAAACACGACGAGTTGAGTTTATACCAAAAAGTTCTATTTTGGTTTCATCTGACCACATGACATTCTCCCAATCCTCTGCTGTGTCATCCATGTATCCATTTTGGTACAAACTCAACTTGTCGTTTTTGGATAAAGAAAAATACTGAGTTGCATCCCAAGAACACCACACCTACTGTGAAGCATGGGGGTGGAAACATCATGCTTTGGGGCTGTTTTTCTGCTAAGGGGACAGGACGATTGATCCGTGTTAAGGAAAGAATGAATGGGGCCATGTATCGTGAGATTTTGAGCCAAAACCTCCTTCCATCAGTGAGAGCTTTGAATGGTTGACCAAATACATATTTTCCACCATAATTTACAAATTAATTCTTAAAAATTCCTACAATGTCAAATCCTGGATTTTTTTTCACATTCTGTCTCTCACAGTTGAAGTGTACCTATGATGAAAATGACAGACCTCTGTCACCATTCTAAGTTGGAGAACTTGCACAATCGGTGGCTGACTAAATACTTTTTTACCCCACTGTATATATACAGTAAATCAGGGTTTCCCTCAGCGCTTTGTTGTTAAGGCAGCTGCCTTAACAACAAAGAGCAACCGCCTAAACTAAAGTCTTCAAAAAAAAGTTTAAAAATCTGTGGAGGGAGGTTGTGATTAGCACACTGCAGGTATGAAGATTAGCGACTCCGTCTGGGTGGCTGGAGACAGCGCACCCTCAGACGGGAGCGTGGCATTGGCAGGACGCCGAGACGTAGCTGGCAGGTGATTAGATGTCGCAGGTGGTACGCGTTAATCTAATCATCTGTTGTCTTTTTAACAGTGATCGGGCAGCAGAGGAGGTGGCTTGTGGAGAGACAGAAAAGTCGATGAGCAGAGATTGAGTTTGGAACAAACGTGTGAGATTAAAACCTGTCAAAACCTGACCCACTTGTTTCCAGCGTGCATCTGTGGTACTTGTGAGTAAAGAAGCTTACAATTGGCACCCAACGAAAAAAAAAATGGGAGCCCTTAAGTGGCATCCCATCAGCATTCCTGTTGTGTCCCATTTTACTTGTAATCATAACAGTCACATGGAGAAAATCACATTTGAAAAAAAAACACATTCGGTCCACTTTGCCTTGGAGTGTAAACGTAGTTTAAAGGAAAAACACAAGAACTACAATATATTTATATATGTAGTAATTGTGGTGGTATTATTATTATTATTATTATTAATTTTAGGTTGTTGTTGTTTTATAAAAGAAAATGCCAACTGTACAGATATGCATAGAACATGCCTGGTGAGAAGAATATATATATATATATATATATATATATATATATATATATATATATTAATATTTTTATAGATATTTCTAACCTACACAGGGGCTTAGTGGTTAGATTGTCCACCCTGAGATCGGTATGTTGTGAGTTCAAACCCCGGCCAAGTCATACCAAAGACTATAAAAATGGGACCCATTACACCTCCCTGCTTGGTACTCAGCATCAATGGTTAGAATTGGGGGTTAAATCACCAGAAATGATTCCTGGGCATGGCACTGCTGTTGCTCACTGCTCCCCTCACCTCCCAGGGGGTGATCAAGGAGATGGGTCAAATGCAGAAAACAAATTTCACCACACCTAGAGTGTGTGTGAGAATCATTGGTACTTTAACTTAAATTTTTGTAAAAAAAATTAAAACATTTTTGTATTTTTTATTGTTTTTTGCCTTGATTCCATTTGCCCTTTTTTGCAGTATGCATGATTTTCAATATTCTGCACCTGTCATATAGCAAAATAACCAAACTAAATATAAATATGTGACCAAAATTATCATTGTTATGAATATCAAACAAGATATTGGTGAATGTGCTAAAAAAATAGTTTAATCAAGTTCTACTTAAAAAAAACAAATTCGATTATAAAAAAAAAAACGACCACGTATTTTTCTTGGTAGAAGAAACATTAAATATTGCACTTTTTTCTTAGCGTGTTTATTTTTAAAATTTTTTTAGCATGCTAGCTGCTTCGCTGTAAAATGATAATTAAATTTTACATGTTTGTGTCTAAAATCCGGCAACGGGCCATTACCTGACCATTGCAGTTGCGTTGAAAATAAAAATTGTTAAGACGGGGAAAAGAAGGTGTAAAGTTTCAAGAAAACGTGCAAATGTTTACGTACGCTATAACTCCAATACTAATAACTTCTTCCAATGTACTGAGGTCATCTTTGCTGATTCGGTTTAGCTCATTCGATTTAAAAAAATTATAATAATAATTTATGTTCAAGATAGGACTAGAAATGAGTACAAGCTAGGTTGAATATTTCTGGTAATGTTATTGTTAGGTGCTGGGCTCAGTCAAACAAGCAGACAAAAGCCCAGTTCAATGACTCTAATCTTATTTTCACAATCAACTACGATGAAAATGTTGTGCCCCTCCTGTGCGGCTGTAGAGAACCCTGTCACCTTCGCCCCGCTGTGCTCCGCCTTCATGTGGAGGTATTTAGAAGCATATCAAATATTCTTTTGTGCCAAAGCCCTCCATCCATCTCGCTAAAGTCAGCCGACTTTTCAGTGTGTGCGTGATGAAAGTCAAGGCCCGGCCGATGGAGTTATGACAAGGCCCCCGGGTCGCAGACAAAGGCACATGTGCAGAAATCCAGCTGCTTTATTGTCTGCGGCAGGACGGAGCTTTGTGTTCCTGCAGGCTATTTCAAAGCGGCAACCTTTAAAAAAGAACAAACATGGGACGGGGGGAAGGGGAAATGAATGCATTCATGTCAAAACGCAGGGATGGACTTTTCTGCTTTTTGTCAAACACAACCGTGTACATTAGTTAACTAGTCTTACATTTATCTACAACTTTACACTACTTTATATTAGAAATGGCAAGAGCAGAAGGTGAATGTCCCATAACAAGAAGATAGAGAAAAAGAAGAAGCTTGTCGACTACGGGGTCGACACGGACTATAAAGGCGGAGCCGCGCAATTTTGGGGGGGGATGTTATGCAGATCCCAAATACAGATCAGCAGGTTAAACATTTTTAAAAAGTGAACAATATTTGTATTAAATAGAAATTGGAGCTGTGATTTAAGTTTTATGATCATGGTGCAAAAGGCCAAAATCATACAATGTGTCAAAATTGTATTAGCCTAGTACAGGGGTCGGCAATCCAACATGTTGAAAGAGCCATATTGGACCAAAAATACAAAAACAAATCTCTCTGGAGCCGCAAAAAATTAAAAGGCATACTATATACAGATAGTGTGTCATGAGATATGAACTGATCTAAGAGGACTGAAAGGAAATTAAATGACCTCAAATATAGCTGCAAATGAGGCATAATGATGCAATATGTACATATAGCTAGCCTAAATAGCATGTTAGCATCGATTAGCTTGCAGTCATGCAGGGACTAAATATGTCTGATAAGCACGCCACACAAGTCAATAACATCAACAAAACTCACCTTTGTGCGTTCACGCATGTTAAAAGTTTGGTGGACAAAATGAGACAGGGTGGTATAGCTCGGTTGGTGGAGTGGCTGCCATCCTAGTCACTGCCACTGTGTCCTTGGGCAAGACACTTTACCCACCTGCTCCCAGTGCCACCCACACTGGTTCAAATGTAAAACTTAGATATTGGGTTTCACTATGTAAAGCGCTTTGAGTCACTAGAGAAAAAGCGCTATAAAATATAATTCGGGCTTCACGGTGGCAAAGGGGTTAGTGCGTCTGCCTCACAATACGAGGTTCCTGCAGTCCTGGGTTCAAATCCAGGCTCGGGATCTTTCTGTGTGGAGTTTGCATGTTCTCCCCGTGAATGCGTGGGTTCCCTCCGGGTATTCCGGCTTCCTCCCACTTCCAAAGACATGCACCTGGGGATAGGTTGATTGGCAACACTAAATTGGCCCTAGTGTGTGAATGTGAGTGTGAATGTTGTCTGTCCAGCTGTGTTGGCCCTGCGATGAGGTGGCGACTTGTCCAGGGTGTACCCTGCCTTCCGCCCGATTGTAGCTAAGATAGGCGCCAGCGCCCCCCGCCACCCCGAAAGGGAATAAGCGGTAGAAAATGGATGGATGGATAAATATAATTCACTTCACTTCAAAAAGAAGTGGCATAAAACACGTCCTAGAAAGTCAGAGAAAGTTGTACATGTAAACAAACTAGGGTGAGTTCAAGGACCGCCAAAATTAGTAGGACAAAACGGCGCTCGCCAAATACTCGAATCAGTGAAGCACGTTTAATACAAACAGTGTGCTTTTTGATTGATTGATTGATACTTTTATTAGTAGATTGCACAGTTCAGTACATATTCCGTACAATTGACCACTAAATGGTAACACCCGAATAAGTTTTTCAACTTGTTTAAGTCGGGGTCCACGTTAATCAATTCATGGTACAAATATATACTATCAGCATAATACAGTCATCACACAAGTTAATCATCATAGTATATACATTGAATTATTTACATTATTTACAATCCGGGGGGTGGGATGAGGAGCTTTGGTTGATATCAGAACTTCAGTCATCAACAATTGCATCAACAGAGAAATGTGGACATTGAAACAGTGTGGGTCTTAACTTAGTAGGATATGTACAGCCAGCAGAGAATATAGTGAGTTCAGATAGCATAAGAACAAGTATATACATTAGAAGTACATTTGAGTTGTTTATAATCCGGTGAGATGGGATGTGAATGGAGGAGGGTATTAGTAAAGTGTTGAAGTTGCCTGGAGGTGTTGTTTTAGAGCGGTTTTGAAGGAATATAGAGATGCACTTACTTTTATACCTGTTGGGAGTGCATTCCACATTGATGTGGCATAGAAAGAGAATGAGTTAAGACCTTTGTTAGATCGAAATCTGGGTTTAACGTGGTTTGTGGAGCTCCCCCTGGTGTTGTGGTTATGGCGGTCATTTACGTTAAGAAAGTAGTTTGACATGTACTTCGGGGTCAAGGAGGTGTAGCGGATTTTATAGACTAGGCTCAGTGCAAGTTGTTTTACTCTGTCCTCCACCCTGAGCCAGCCCACTTTGGAGAAGTGGGTTGGATTGAGGTGTGATCTGGGGTGGAGGTCTAAAAGTAACCGGATTAGCTTATTCTGGGATGTTTGGAGTCTAGATTTGAGGGTTTTGGAGGTGCTGGGGTACCAGGAGGTGCAAGCGTAATCGAAGAAGGGTTGAATGAGAGTTCCCGCTAGAATCCTCAAGGTGTTTTTGTTGACCAGAGAGGAGATTCTGTAGAGGAATCTCGTTCTTTGGTTGACCTTTTTGATCACCTTGGTTGCCATTTTATCACAGGAAAGATTAGCCTCTAGAATGGAACCTAGGTAGGTGATCTCATCCTTCCTGGTGATAACAATGTCACCCACTTTTATAGTGAAGTCACTGACCTTCTTAAGTTTGATGTGGGACCCAAATAGGATGGATTCCGTTTTACCTAAGTGTATGGATAGCTTGTTGTCAGCGAGCCAGGTGCAAATATTGAGGAGTTCAGAACTGAGGATTTGTTCCACCTGTGACTTGTCCTTGCCGGATACCAGCAGGGCCGAGTCATCCGCAAATAACAATTAGGGAGGTTTGTGTCAAGTTTGTCCTCCTGCATAAACCATATTAAAACAAAAAATTTATTTTTTTCCACTCATTTTTTTCCATTTTTCATACATTTCTGAAAAAGCTCCAGAGAGCCACTAGGGCGGTGCTAAAGAGTATGCGGCTCTAGAGCCGCGGGCTGCCGACCCCCCGGCCTAGCAGATTGCCTAGCTTCTCCTCTTCGGACAATATAGACACTATGAGGCAACCACTTAGATTAAATATTAATATCGTCATGATCCTTGGTCCGGATCATGTTTTTGTATTTTTTGTTAGTTTTGGACTCCTTTAGTTCCTGTTTGTGACAGCTGAGTTTGTTTTGGTTGCCATGGTTACTCATTGTGTTCACCTGTCTCTGATTAGTGCTCGCCCGCTCACCTGCTTCCCGAGCTCTAATCAGAGGCGGTTGGTTTCATGCTCTTTTCTTGCCACAGTAAGTCTTGCTTATTCCATGCGATTCCATAGTTAATGCTATTTGTTTCATGCTATAGTTTTGTGAAGTTTTCATGTCCATAGTTTCATGTTTCATGTCCCAAGTTTTTACCCTTAGCTTCTTGTGCTTTCCTTTTGTTTTGGTTCCTGTCATTTCTGCTGTGTAGGATTAATTGATTATTAAATATGTTCCTGCCTGTTACCCTTGTCCGGAGAAGTCCGTTTGCATCCCGGGAGAACAAACTTCGCAGTAAGCTCTTTCCTTTAAGGCACAATCGAGACATGATTTTAGAAGTTTCATATGTCAATAATCTATTTATTTAGTATGGTTTATTGATAGCATTTTTGTCATTCAAAAAGTAATGGTCTAAAAAACCAAACTGTATCTATTATCTTATTAGCCTGGCAGCTAGCCAAGAGTTGGGGACGGCGTGGTGAGGTTGAGAGAGTGGTTGTGCCAGCAATCTGAGGGTTCCTGGTTCAATCCCCACCTTCTACTATCCTATTCATGACCGTTGTGTCCTTGAGCAAGACACTTCACCCTTGCTCCTGATGGGTCGTGGTTAGCGCCTTGAATGGCAGCTCCCTCCATCAGTGTGTGAATGTGTGTGTGAATGGGCGAATGTGGAAATACTGTCAAAGCGCTTTGAGTTCCTTAAAAAGGTAGAAAAGCGCTATACAAGTATAACCCTTTTATTATTTCTGTCTCTTTAGGCAAGATGGCCACACTAGCCGAGGTAAGCTAACAATTTGTACCTTTTTTTTACACTTTGTAAAAGGAAAATATGTAGAAGACGTCAGTTAGCCTTGTTTTTGTTGTTGTTGTTTTTTTCAATTTAGACAAGACATGGAGGCAATTACGACCATTTAGGTCTGTAAAAGTGGTCTGAACTGAGGCCAAGTAATAGTTGTTCGTTAGCCTGCTTTAGCTATGTCCCAGTTTATGAAACACACATAAAATAGTTATTATTAAACATTTTAAAATAAAGAAAGAGAGAACCTAACAAGGCTTTCCGAGGTAATTGCAGTGTTGTGCTGAAGCTAAAAGGGCTGATCAGCTCTTTAAAAAATTGTGCAGTGTTCATAAAGATATATTTACAGTATTTTTTTTATTTTTTTTTTATTTTTATTGAACGGTTCAAGAAGGCAGCAAAATATTTGCAGATTTTTCCTGCTTCAGAAAAAAATGCTAAATAAACATGCTAGCTTACCATGAATTGATTACCGTGGACCCCGACTTAAACAATTTGAAAAACTTATTCGGGTGTTACCATTTAGTGGTCAATTGTACGGAATATGTACTGAACTGTGCAATCTACTAATAAAAGTCCCAATCAATCAATCAGCTCTAGCATCCTGCTAAATTCACCTCTCATGATCACTTTCAGGTCTTTTTGAGAAAAGGTACATTATATCAGTACTTTTGTGATTAAATTATCTGTAGTAATAAACACAAATTTCCATTAGCACAAGGCTAACTGGGTTTTATTGAACATTTCCTAGCATGTTTGCAGTGGACGATCAATGTCGGATCCAATTAAAGGTCAGTTTCGGTGTGTGTGTGTGTGTGTGTGTGTGTGTGTGTGTGTGTGTGTGTGTGTGTGTGTGTGAGTGAACCATTGGGCCTGCTCGTTTCCGCTGTGCGTGTAGGACAATGCCCCTTTTCACTAAAACACCACAGACACACACACATATACACACACACATACACACAGACTCACACAAAACAAGACTGATTCGCAGTGTGGTACAGTTGTGTAACGTCTCATTGGCGGCCAGCATCTCACCTGCCCGCCAATGAGAACGTCTTCAAACAGCATCGTTTTACGCATACGAGAGTTTGAGTGCACGTGTGAGATTTTTGTGTGTTTGCACGGGATTCCAGTGTGTGTGTGTGTGTGTATGTGTGTGAGTGTGTAAACATGGAGAGGATGTCGTAACAGTGTGGCGCCAACAAGGTTTATGGGACCTGGGCATGTGTGTAACTCTCCTTTGGTGCATCTTCCCGCTGACACATTCTAAAATACTCTTTCTTGGAAGATTCTGTATCTGCAAGAGCATTAAAGACGTTGTAGAAACGTTGTCGGAACCTATATTTTTCTGCCAAGAGTTCAACGCAAACATCCCTGACGCCCTTTTTCCCATGACTGTTTGTTAGTTTCCCATGGCACCTTGCTGCTAATCCGTCTGATCTGTCATGGCTGATGTTTGTTTTGCAGCACTGAGTCGTCTATCTGCTGGTAATGAGATCTTGTCAGGGCGCGCTGATAATCAGTATTCCTTCAAAACCTGGACTGCATTGTGCTGCGTCATGTTGCTGGCTTGGTCGTGGGAAACAGTCGAGGTATCATTTCATGACATTTTAAATGCTTACGTGCAGCCACAATTCCATTCAGCTCTCTGTGGAAAACTACAAAATACCGTGGTACCTCAAATTATCAGGTTTTGAGATGGAGTTTTAACTCGGCTCAGCATCGCCTACTGAAATGAAATAAAATCAACCCCGAAACAGCACAATTTTAACATGTAACATGCCTTTTAAAAAAACAATAACAAAACTATATTGTATAAAACATGACAATATAAAGGAGTACAAACAACTACAGTCATTTTACGAAGTAATGTAATAATATTGTACAACATATACCTCGGAGAGTGGACTTCTACGATATCTCCTTCCCGCAGCTTTTTCGTATTTTCATGGATAAATGCCCGCCTTTTAAATATTATTTTATTGTCCTTCGCTGGTGCTGGACTCAGTCTGTTACAGTACGTTACAGATTTGCAGTGACACTGTCATGATCCGCCCACTTGGATCATGTCATGTTCTGGTTTGGTTCTATTTTGTATCTCGTCTTGTTGTTATTTGACTTCCTTAGTTCCTGGTGGCACTTCCTGTTTTGTTCCGTTGCCATAATTTCATATTAGTGTCACTTGCCTTGTGTTTTCGACGCACACCTGCTTCCTAATGTCTGTCTCTGCTTAAGCCTGCCTTTTTCGTTACTCGCTCTCGGATTCTCATTTGCTATCCAATGCAACAGGTGACGTCGCTATCCCCGCTTGTGGTAAAACTCTTTTTGTAATTTAGTTTCCACGCTATTCCCTCATTTGTTTATTTCCCTAGTTCACATGCTAGCGTCATTTGTTCTTTTTAGCTCACATGCTAGTTCTGTTGGTTTGTCTATAGTGCCTTTGTGCAAGTATTTATGTTCTTAGTTTGTTTTGTTGTTAAATAAATCTTAATTCTTACCTTCACTCTGTGTCCATTCTCCGACTGCATCCACGAGAAAACAAAACCCGCACCACGATGCCAGCTAAGCGTCACAGATACGTTCAAATTGCTTCACCAACCTTTTGTCTGTTTTTGATGATTTATTTCTTTAATTCAAAGAATATCGTCTACTACTTCTTCTCAGCACTGTCCTTCACATTGACTTTCTTCCTTCCCATGGTTAGAAAAACAAAATGATATGTGAAACCAATGACGTTAGCACATATGTAAATCGTAAATATAAACAGAATACAATGATTTGCAAATCCTTTTCAACTTATATTTAATTGAATAGACTGCAGAAACAAAATATTCAAGTTACCCATGCTTCGGGCACTAATACACTCTCGTACCATCACAGATGCTGGTTTTTGGACTTTGCGCCTATAAAAATCCTGATTGTTCTTTTCCTCTGTGTTCCGGAGGACACAACGTCTTGTCAGACTACAGAACACTTTTCGAATTCGCATCAGTCCAATTTAGATGAGTTCGGGCCCAGCCAACTGGCACCGTTTCTGGGTGTTGTTGATAAATGGCTTTCGCTTTGCATAGTAGAGTTTTAACTTGCACTTACAGTGGTAGCGACCAACTGTAGTTACTGACAGTGGTTTTCCGAAGTGTTCCTGAGCCCATGTGATGATATCCTTTACACACTCATGTCGCTTTTGGATGCAGTACCGCCTGAGAGATCGGAGGTCCGTAATATCATCGCTTACGTGCAGTGATTTCTCTAGATTCTCTGACCCTTTTGATGATATTACGCACCGTAGATGGTGAAATCCCTAAATTATTTGCAATAACTCATTGAGAAATGTTCTTAAACTGTTCGACAATTTGCTCACGCATTTGTTCACAAAGTAGTGACCCTCGCCCCATCCTTGTTCGTCAATGACTGAGCTGCTTTTTTTTTAGCCAATCATGGCACCCAAATGTTCACAATTAGCCTGTTCACCTGTGGGATGTTCCAAATAAGTGTTTGATGAGCGTTCCTCAACGTTCTCTGTCTTTTTTGCCACTTGTGCCAGGTTTTTTGAAACATGTTCCAGGCATCAATTTCCAAATGAGCTAATATTTGCAAAAAATAAAGTTTGCCAGTTCGAACGTTAAGTATCTTGTCTATTCAATTGAATATAATTTGAAAAGGATTTGCAAATCATTGTATTCTGTTTTTATTTACAATTCACACAACATGACACATCCACTGGTTTTGGGTTTTGTAAATCAAATTGCGAATTGAATCTTCTCTTGCTGACACAGTTCTCCCAAAGTACAAACCATTGCGTGTGTGTTGCTAAATGCTAAATATTATCAAAACACACTCCTGTAGCTTTCCGTCGACTCGGTGGGACTCGTGAACTTTTGCATTCCCACACCACCGTGCAGGTTGAGTGGCGTCCGGAGTCGCATGGCGGCCAGAGGCTGTGAGAAGAGTCTCCGCTTCGACACTTTTCGCCTGATATTTACTCCCTTTCCCCTTGAGATGCACATGTGAAAAGTGACACCTGCTTTCTCAGCATCGACAAGTTTGTTTGCTAGACAGTAAAAATGTCTCCTTTTTCCCTGCCTCTCATGTAAAAGCCCAGTGGGAACGTGAACAGAAGAGAGTAGATAAACAGAGAAGCTTGACAGCAAACGCAGCTGGAAACACGCAGAGACGCCATGAGAACTCTCGCTAATGCTTTTCCAAACATGTAATAGATCACTTAGCTGCACTGTCACAATACTCTGCTTTCATCTCCTCCTTCGGGATCCAACTAAAGCAACAATATGTAGAAACCTGGCCTTTGAAAATCATCCCTTAGCTTACTGTGACGGCGCTCCAGCTCGTCGCGTTGACCACTAAGGTGAACCCAGATCCCTTACAGTACTTTAGAGTTTGGTAGCACTGGTGGACCAGCCTGGTCACCTCCTGTTGGCAATGTTCCTAATGTCATATTTAATAATTACTTGCTTGTCTTTTTTTAATGTCTGACCATGTCACTTCTATTTTTTCCCTGTACTGTTGCTTTAAATTCTTGCTTGAAAGCTTCATTGGTCTCATGATTTTGTCTTTACTAATGCTTTTTTTCCTCTGTGAATACTTCTTTAGGTCTACTTTTTCCACTTGAGGCAACTCTGTCCTAGCCTGCGCTGCTATAGCCTTTGACTTTATGCACCCGTCAGCTCGCTATATATAACCTAATTATAGGGTCTGGGGTCAGAGGTCACAGCTGTGTGCCCCCGGGACTGTCCATGTGTAGAATGAAGGGAGGGAGAGGCAGGCCGCAGGTGTCTGAGATGGATTTAGAATGAGGAGCTTGTGTCGAATTTACATTTTTGTACATGTTGTTATTGTTCAGACCAGGGGTGGGCATTACGTTGATCGCGAGCTACCGGTCGATCTCGGAGGGTGTGTCAGTCGATCGCAAACCAGGCATTAAAAAAATAGACATAAAAATGAGCAATCTTCAATCTTCACCAAGACTTCACTTTCGTCAGTTGTTTGACATTCTCGGCACCTGAGGATCTTGTGAGATGACGCTGGCTGTTGCGAGCTCATTATTAAGAAAAAATCACTGACAGGACGGAGAGAAACACTTTTTATTTCAACAGACTCCTGGGCCGTACTTGCTGTCAAAACTCTATAGACCGACTGCACAGTTCCTGTCTTCACCCTAAAAGACCTGCTTAATCCTGCCTGTGCTAACAAAATAAGAGTCTCTGAAAGCTAGCATGCACAAGCTGGCAAGCTACGGAGTTTGATGCCAATGTATTTCTCCCCCGCCCTCAGCGACCGCTCCCTCTCCTCGCTTGCCCACACACTCACTGACGTCACTCACCTGCTGCCAGACATTAAAGGACCAGACACACATATGCTACTCTCATAAGAAAGTGTTTAAAAAGGAGTATTCAAGTTGGAGAAACAAGATGCCAAATCCAACCACTTTCATGTGGTATTGAACAGAAAGGAGGTCTTTTTTTTCCCCTCCATTTGAAAATGCGGACATTTTCAGCGCCACTGTCTGATTCTAATCAATGCAAGTCATCAGAATCAAATACGCCAACTTATATTCTTGTCTTCATGAAAGAAAGGAATCTATATGTGTTAAACATGCTTGTATTATCATTAAACACCATTAACTTGTTAACAAAAATGTCTCTTTCATAAATAAATAAATATAAATTATGAATATGAATGAGGTAGATCTCCTCGATTTGGTCAATTGAAAAATAGCTCGCCTGCAGAAAAAGTGTGAGCACCCCTGGTTTAGACACTGGTTCTCAAACAGTTTTCACCACTTAACAGCTCAAAAAACATGTGGCTCTCCAAGTACCCCCATAATGACCATCGCTGAAATACAGTAGCATAGTGGGCCTTAGTATTCATGAAAAACAAGGCAGATGTTTTATTTATCAAGTCTCGTTAATGTTTTTGACCACTGTAGCATTAGACACTGTTTGAAAAGTAACACTGTGTTTCAATGTAGGACAACAAAACACTAATCACATACATCCATCCATTTTTCTACCACTTGTCCCTTCTGGGGTTGCGGGGGTGCTGGAACAAAATTAAGTTATTGTTTAGTGTACCATTAGGTGGAGCCCACAACAGTTTGAGGATCACTGGTTAAGAATACAAAACCCAAAACCAGTGAATTTGGTACGTTGTGTAAATCGTACATAAAAACATAATACAATGATTTGCAAATCATTTAAACCTATATTCAATTGAATAGACTGCAAAGAAAGACAAGATACTTAACGTTTGAACTGAAAAATGTTATTTTTTGCAATTATTAGCTCATTAGGAAGTTAACGCCTGCAACATGTTTCAAAAAAGTGAAATAAAAGACTGAGATAGTTGAGGAATGCTCATCAAAGACTTATTTGGAACATCCCAGAGGTGAACAGGCTAAGTGGGAACAGGTGGGTGCCATGATTGAGTATAAAAGCAGCTTCAATGTAATGCTCAGTCATTCACAAACAAGGATGGGGCGAGGGTTATCACTTTGTGAACAAATGTGTGAGCAAATTGTCAAACAGTTTAAGTTCAACATTTCTCAACGAGCTGTTGTAAGGAATTCAGGGATTTCACCATCTATGTCCGTAATGTTATTAAAAGGTTCAGAGAATCTGGAGAAATCACTGCACGTAAGCAATGATGTTACAGACTTTGGATCCCTCAGGTGGTACTGCATCAAAAAGTGACATCAGTGTCTAAAGGATATCACCACATGGGCTCAGTAGCACTTCAGAAAACCACTGTCAGTAGGTACAGCTCGTTGCTACATCTGTAAATGCAAGTTAAAACTCTACTGTGCAAAGCGAAAGCCATTTATTAACAACACCAAGAAACGCCGCCAGCTTCGCATCTAACCTGGACTGATGCAAAGTGGAAAAGTGTTCTGTGGTCTGATGAGTCCACATTTCAAATTGTTTGGAAACTGTGGACGTTGTGTCTTCCGGGATATAGAGGAAAAGAACCATCCGGATTGTTATAGGCGCCAAGTTCAAAAGCCAGCATCTGTGATGGTATGAGGCTGTATTAGTGCCCAAGGCATGGGTAACTTACACATCTGTGAAGGCACCATTAAAACTGAAAGGTACATACAGGTTTTGGAGCAACATATGTTGCCATCCAAGCAATGTTATCATGGACGCCCCTGCTTATTTCAGCAAGACAATGCCAAGCCACGTGTTACAACAGCATGGGTTCATAATAAAAGAGTGCGGGTACCAGACTGGCCTGCCTGTAGTCCAGACCTGTCTCCCATTGAAAATGTTTGGCGCAATACGAAGCTTAAAACACCACAACAGAGACACCGGACTGTTGAACAACTTAAGCTGTACATCAAGCAAGAATGGGAAAGTGTTCCACCTGAAAAGCTTCAGAATTTGGTTTCCTCGGTTCCCAAATGTTTACTGAGGAAGGAAAGGCCATGTAACACAGTGGTAAAAATGGCCCTGTCCCAACTTTTTTGCAATGTGTTGCTCCGTTAAATTTCAATGTTAATGATTATTTGCAAAAAAAACAACAACAAGTTTTTCAATTCGAAGATTGAATATCTTATCTTTGCAGTCTATTCAATTGAATATAAGTTGAAAAGGATTTTCAAGTCATTGTATTCTGTTTTTATTTATCATTTACACAACATGCCAACTTCACTGGTTTTGGGTTTTGTAAAAAGTGGTGATAGTCTTGATAGTTTTTACTGTTTTGTGTCATTTTCTGCACAAATATACATCCTTTGGCCAGTGGTTGAATAATTGAGGGCTTAATTGTACATAGAACTTAAACGTGGATGTTGTATATTCATGTGTAGAGATAACCAGGCTTTATGTTGGATTCCGCCATTCCTCAAAGGGTAAAGCACACGTGGGAGCAGTTTATCTCCAAAGTAAACAGGCCATATTCTTTTAAAGTGGTTCTTCTCCCAAATTAGAATGGGGAATAGGAAGCCTCTGGTGAGGTTTGGGGGCCCTTCAAAGCATCTAAGTGTTTCCAGATTGAAATGACTGTTTGTGGTAATCTTGTCATGATTTGGTTGCAACGGTGAGGTCCCCCCTTTTTTTTTTTTTTTTGTGGTCATTTTAGGAGGGAAACCCGTTTGCGTCGTTCCTTCTCCTTTCACTTCCACATTTACGGCGCTCATTAGCCGCCATTAAAGGAAGTCCCCCTTGTTCCCAATGTGGTCATGCATTGTTTTTTGCGGCCCAGCGGTGCAGCAGCAACGCCTCGGGCCTTACCGCGCTTGATCAAGTGTGTTGTTGGAGCCCGGCTGGGGGGTCAGACAGAGGTTCGCCGTTGTCTGCTGGGTTTTAGGGGCGCTCGCCCTTCCCCCGTCAGCGCTTCTAATTGGCCAGATCGCTTTGGAGGGAAGTTTAACACACGAAGCAGGATCCCTCCAAAATTAACAATAGATACTCAAAGTGTTTTACATACGTCCACAAGGAAGACAGATGTTGGCGTTGCTGACCACGTCCACATTTGAATGCTCTTTTTGGAACACAATGGAGGAGAACATACAAAGACTTCACGTTTTGGCGCTCAGGGCACAGGCATCGATTTTGGCGGGCAAATTGAGGACCTTTTAGAAGATAGTTTTCCTCACAATTGCAAGGCTTTTCTAATAAACGTCCATTACAGAGGCGATAAATCTCTGTCAAAAATAACTGCATCATTATCTTCCTTCCACCGTTAACTGGACAATTAGTCTGCACTGCCTTCAGGACACTAATTGTTAGCAGAACACTCCGTGAACAGGAATTTATAGAAATTCTTTCTAAAATACTCAACGGTAAACTTATATGGCATAAATCTACCTTTAATTATAAGTGGGGATATTTTATCACACTCCTTTACTTTAAATTTAATTCAATTTACTTAACTTTGGTATACTTTAGTTTATTGTATTTTACTTTTGTTCATTTTAGTTTACTTGAGTTTAGTTTACCTTATTTCACTTGATTTAGTTCTCAAAAATCAATAATTTAATGTTAAATTTAGTTAATTTCATTTCACTTCGCTTTAGTTCACTTTAATTGACTTTTGTTCACTTTAAGGTTATTTCAGTTTACTTTTCCTTTAATTTGCTTTAATTTACTTTAGTTTACTTAAGTTAACTATAGTTTATTTCAGTTCACTCGTGTTTAATTTTGTTCACTAGTTTGCTTTCGTTCTCTTCTGTTTAGTTTACTGTAATTTACTCTATCGTAAGTTACTTAAATTGTGCTTACTTTAGTTTACTAAATTTTGTGTACTTTAGTTTGCTTCATTCTTTTTTCCTTTAGTTTACTTTAGTTTACTTTACTGTAGTTAATATCTGTTTACTTTAATTTAGTTCACTTTAGTTTACTGTATTTAACTTCACTCCACTTTAGTTTACTTTATTGATTAAAGTGTCCATAATTCACTTTGCTTTACACTACTGTACTTCAATTCACTTTACATTACTTTACTGAAGTAGTGTTTAACTTAAATTCAGTTTAGTAAAATGTTGTATTTTAATTTTTTAAGACTTTTTTTAATCTACAAATATTTTTAAAGACAAAGTGAAAATAATTTTTTTTATTATTATTTGGCTTATTTTTGTATTCTTATATTTTCATTTTATACTGTGTGCATTATTTTAGCCCTTGTCTTTTTCTTTTCTTACCTTTTTCGTCTTACTTAATGCCTGCGCCTTTGTGTCTGAATTCAACCTTAACCATTTTTTTATATGTTGTATTTGTTTTACAACTTTAATGTACCACTACATATAACCATGTATAACATGTATATGTTATTTTCAAACACATACAAAAGCATTTATTCCCTCCCTGACATTGAAAATTAATAACCCGTCATATATGAGAAAAAGTATTTAAAAAGTATGTAGGCTGACGTCCGAGCAAAGTGACAGTAAAGTAAAAAGACTTTTTCATGCCACGGTATGGCTGACATTGATACAGGGCGTCCATGAAAATACAACAGTCTAAACCCTAAAGGAATGCATGCTCGCTTTTTTCCCTCCTTTTGTTGCCTGTCTGCTCTCCATCTTCTCCTCCTCTTCCTCCTCCTCCTCCTCCCGTCAATTGCGCTTGGTCAGCGAAGGTCATCCTGGGCTGTGAACAATGTAATTAGCCTTCCCCCACACACACACCCACACACACACACACACACGCGCGCACACACACACACACACACACACACACAAACACACACACAAACTTTAAGCCCCCCTCCTCTATAAAACAGCCCATCCAGACAATAGACACATGCCAATAGTGTGACCCCCCCAACACCCCCCATGGCACTAAACAAGTCGCAAACATTACACATGAACAGTTCACAATTCACATCTCCAAAATAATAAAAAGCTCAACAGCTGCTCAATCTCTGCCTGCGTTTGCTGACACTGTCACCCATAGATTTAATTTCATCTGAAAGACCTCATAAAATTATACGACTCCAAAGCCGTGTGTAAAGCTTGGAACTGAAGTTGGAGCAGCAGCATCTAAAGCAGGCGCTTATTTCCAACTTTTTTTTAAATTTTTTTATCTCAAACTAAACCCGAACCTCCAAATATATATGAATGTATGCTAAATCAAAATTATTCTTGTATAATCCGTATCAAGGAGATTTTTGTTTACTATTTTACATGTAGAAAAACTTTAAACTTTTCTTTTTAGCCTCATCCTTGGTAATAATGTTCTGTCTGATACTGATCATTTTTAATTATTTGTTTTTGTAACCATCTAGGGAAAAGGTCCTCAAACTTTTTACACCAAGTATCAGCTGCGAAAAGACTTGGCTCTCCAAGTACCACCATAATGCACAACATTAAAACATAGTAGCATAGTAGGTTTAAGGTCATGTCTACACTAAGTCGGTTAACCCCTTAAACGAATACTTACTTAGCCTAAGCCCCGTTTCAGCCACACTAAACCAGAGTTTAAGGTCCCCCTCCTCGGACAAATTCTTGAATCTCCGGCACTTATCTTTGTATGGACTCATTGATCGTTTTCAAAGTGAGTTCGGAGAAGAAGTGACGCCAGAAAGACAACGCCCACACAGGAAGTGACGTCAGAAAGAACACGCCATAATAAAGCGGTTTCGCAGCTCGGAGCTAACCACTGGAAATATGAAGGTGAGTCACCCCGTGTTTCTCCTACTACCTGTACAGACGCTTGTAGAAAACACACATCAATAACTTAAGACAGGGGTCAGCAACCCGCGGCTCTTCGGCCACTCTGATGTGGCTCAGGTGCATATGGCTCAGCTGCATAATCGGCGACCCCCCCCATGGTTTCGGGGTATTTCCGGGATTTGGTGCCTCTCCCGGACATCACCCGGTGTTAACATTCTCCGATTTTCACTCGGACTACAATATTGAGAGCGTGCCGTGATGGCTTTACCTTTAACGCCCTCTACGACATGTCATCACCTGCCTTTACACCATGCTATCTGCGTGCCATGCATCTCGCTGCTTCTATCGTCACATGTATGAGATTGCACGGCATATAGTCAACAGCCATACAGGTTACACTGAAGGTTGTGATATAATTTTAATTTTTCTGAAGTAACTCTCCTGAAGGAATCAATAAAGTACTATCTATCTATCTAAACAACTTTAACACTCTTACTAATATGCGCCACACTGTGAACCCACACCAAACAAGAATGACAAACGCATTTCGGGAGAACATCCTCACAGTAACACAACATAAACGCAACATAAGAATTACCCAGAATCCCTTGCATTTGTGACTCTTCCAGGCTATTCTATACACCCCCGTGCCCCCAACCCTGCCTACCTCAACCGACGCACGGGGGGAAGGGAGGGGGGGTGTTGGTGCTAGCAGGGTGTATTATATAGCCTGGAAGAGTCATGGATGCAAGGGATTCTGGGTAATTGTTATGTTGCGTTTATGTTGTGTTACTGTGAGGATGTTCTCCCGAAATGTGCTTGTCATTCTTGTTTGGTGTGGGTTCACATTGTGGCGCAGATTAATAAGAGTGTTAAAGTTGTTAATACCACAACCTTCAGTGTAACCTGTAAGGCTGTTGACTATATGCCTTGCAGTCGTGTATGTGTATCAGCGGAAGCCACGTACAACATGTTAATGGGCTGGCAAGCAGTCTGTAGTGAATTAAGTGAAGTGAATTATATTTTATATAGCGCTTTTGTCAAGTGACTCAAAGCGCTTTACATAGTGACACCCAATATCTAAGTTGCATTTAAACCAGTGTGGGTGGCACTGGGAGCAGGTGGGTAAAGTGCCTTGCCCAAGGACACAACGGCAGTAACTAGGATGGCACAAGCGGGAATCGAACCTGCAACCCTCAAGTTGCTGACACGGCAACTCTACCAACCGAGCTATGTTGTAGAAAGCGTCAAAGGCAATGGCTTCATAGCACGCCCTTATTATTGTTATCTGGGTGACCATCAGTAGATATTAGCGAGAATGGTTGCGGCTCCCATTATCTTCATTATTTTGTGAAACTGGTCAAAATGGTTCTTTGAATGGTAAAGGTTGCCGACCCCTGACTTAAAAGAAAGCCATTGCAACTATTTGGGATACTACACTTCTCAGATAGCAAGAGGACTTTCCAATGTACGGGTTAACTGTGATTCTACTTAGCGGAAAAACTTTGTCCATTTGTCGAAAGAGAGACAACGAGAATGCGAGCTCCTGTGGATGTGATAAAAAATATAGTGTGTGCTTTGTGTTACCTGACCACCGAAGAAAATGGCGAATGCATTTGGACTGGCAAAGCAGACTGTATCAGATATTGTCCGCCCTGTATGTCGCGGACTCAACGTCTAGGTCCAGAGTATATAAAGTCTCCAACAAGGAATGGACAATGAAGGTGAAGGCAAAAGAGTGAGGAGTGTCCTGACCAGATATCTAGATCCTTAGATTGATTAATGTTAAATGTTCTTTATCACATTGTTTACGTGTCCATTAAAGATTTGATTAATTTATGATGGCTCAGGTGTGATTCACTACAATAGGGCCCCACAGCACACTGGATTCCAGTTAATCGAAATACCACAAAACTGGATATTGTTCAGATAAGTTAAATGAAAGAAGTTGCACCCAAAGCAACACTGGAGGTGACTATGACGTGTGCATTTTCCGGAATTGCGTACTAGGGCGAGTTGCGCCGGCGTACGGAGGGAGGCGGGGGTCTTTAAACGGTGGCATTGTTGTGTGTGGACACGGATAAAGTTAGGTGTGATTTACCCTGGATAACCTTATCCGGCTTAGTGTAAACGAGGCCTAGGGCCCCTTCTACTAAGGTACATAAACGGAATACAATGATTTGCAAATCATTTTCAACCCATATTCAGTTGAATATGCTACAAAGACAACATATTTAATGTTCAAACTGATAAACATTTTTTTTTTTTGCAAATAATCAACTTTAGAATTTGATGCCAGCAACACGTGACAAAGAAGTTGGAAAAGGTGGCAATAAATACTGATAAAGTTGGGGAATGCTCATCAAACACTTATTTGGAACATCCCACAGGTGTGCAGGCTAATTGGGAACAGGTGGGTGCCATGATTGGGTATAAAAACAACTTCCCAAAAAATGCTCAGTCCATCACAAGAAAGGATGGGAAGAGGTATACCCCTTTGTCCACAACTGCGTGAGCAAATAGTCAAACCGTTTAAGAACAACGTTTCTCAAAGTGCAATTGCAAGAAATTTAGGGATGTCATTATCTACGGTCTATAATATCATCAAAAGGTTCAGAGAGTCTGGAGAAATCACTCCACATAAGCGACATGGCCGGAAACCAACACTGAATGACTGTGACCTTCGATCCCTCAGACCGCACTGTTTCAAAAACCGACATCAATCTCTAGAGGATATCACCACATGGGCTCAGGAACACTTCAGAAAACCACTGTCACTAAACACAGTTGGTGGCTACATCTGTAAGTGCAAGTTAAAGCTCCACTATGCAAAGCGAAAGCCATTTATCAACAACATCCAGAAACGCCGCCGGCTTTTCTAGGCCCGAGATCATCTAAGATGGACTGATGCAAAGTGTAAAAGTGTTCTGTGGTCTGACGAGTCCACATTTCAGATTGTTTTTGGAAATATTCGACATCGTGTCATCCGGACCAAAGGGGAAGCGAACCATCCAGACTGTTATAGACGCAGAGTTCAAAAGCCAGCATCTGTGATGGTTGGGGGTGCATTAGTGCCCAAAGCAAGGGTAACTTACACATCTGTAAAGGCACCATTAATGCTGAAAGGTACATACAGGTTTTGGAACAACATATGCTGCCATCTAAGCGCCGTCTTTTTCATGGACGCCCCTGCTTATTTCAGCAAGACAAGGCCAAGCCACATTCAGCACGTGTTACAACAGCGTGGCTTCGTCAAAAAAGAGTGCGGGTACTTTCCTGGCCCGCCTGCAGTTCAGACCTGTCTCCCTTTGAAAATGTGTGGCGCATTACGAAAAGTAAAATACGACAGTGGAGACCCCAGACTGTTGAACCACTGAAACTCTACATAAAACAAGAATGGGAAAGAATTCCACTTTCAAAGCTTCAACAATAAGTTTCCTCAGTTCCCAATCGTTTTTTTGAGTGTTGTTAAAAGAAAAGGTGATGTAACACAGTGGTGAACATGCCCTTTCCCAACTACTTTGGCACGTGTTGCAGCCATTAATTTTTAGTTAATTATTATTTGCAAAAAAAAAAATGAAGTTTATGAGTTTGAACATCAAATGTGTTGTCTTTGTAGTGCATTCAATTGAATATGGGTTCAAAAGGATTTGCAAATCATTGTATTCCGTTTATATTTACATCTAACACAATTCCCCAACTCACATGGAAACGGGTTTGTAGTTCTTTTCAAATAATAAGTTGCTGTTTTACAATTATCGTAAAGTAATATTTTAGTAACAAAATGCTAAAGATTACCACGATTGAATGCAAAGCAAGGGGTTTTTATGCGCGCCATGACGGTCCTCTGCATGACAATTCCAGTGTTTGAATGGGGACTGACTGGGAGCGTAATTGCACACCAGCACAAGCCTCTCTCTAGCCCTCGCTATCTTTCATCAACACTATTCACTCTTCTTTGGTGACCTGCACCTCGTACCCAAAACGCCGTCGCCTTTGCTCTATCAGCACCTGCAAAAAAACAAAAACACACACTGACACAGCCCCCAGCTCATCATTGAAACCTGTCTTAATGTGCGACCACAGAGTAGCCTTTTGTTAAAAGGGGGGAAGGAGGGACCCTGGAGGGCGCCGCCAAAATTGGGTGACTCCCTGGCTCCATCACCCCCCCGCCCCCACCCGTCATCATCAGCCCCTCCCGTTACCCCCGACCTGTCTGCTGCACACACACCTCTTTCTTCAGGGGTATCAGATCACTCGTCCCTCAGGGTGCGTTGGTTAGCATGCTGCAATGTTCTCATGCTAGCAGGTGCATTTAAACGTATCCAACAGGTGGGATCAATAACACCAGACTTGAACTGAAATCCGATATGACTGGTTTTTTTGCTCATTTGTTTACATGGCAACAGCCTTTCTAGAGCCTGAAAGCGCAAAGATTTGAATACTCCGTGCTGAGGACCATTGTAACATTGTAACTTGACCATTCTTTACATCTAACTGTATAAAGTATGGACAGCATTATTGAAATAAAATAAAAGTGAAAAAACAGTAAAAATATAAGAAAAAAAGAGCAAAAAGACTTGAAGGAAAACTGCACTTTTTTGAGAATCATTCACAATCCATGGGTAAGACAAGAACACATATGTGTTTCGTTTTTTATGCATTCCAAATATTAAATAAATGTGATCTAAAGCTCCGCCCGAAGCAGCTGAGATGGGCTCCAGCACCCCCCGCGACCCCGAATGGGACAAGCGGTAGAAAATGTATGGATGGACGATCTAAAGTCCGCTTACAAAGGAGCTTTGGTGAGTCACTCGTTTCTTCCTATAAAAGGCCTTAAAAAGCATCCAAACACCTCCATTGAAGTTTTATATCTAACGGCTACATTAATCCATCCATCCATCCATTTTCCACCGCTTTTTCCCTTTTGGGGTTGCGGGGGGCGCTGGCGCCTATCTCAGCTACAATCGGGCAAGTCGCCACCTCATCACAGGGCCAACACAGATAGACAGACAACATTCACACACTAGGGCCAATTTAGTGTTGTCAATCAACCTATCCCCAGGTACATGTCTTTGGAAGTGGGAGGAAGCCGGAGTACCCGGAGGGAACCCACGCATTCACGGGGAGGACATGCAAACTCCACACAGAAAGACCCTAAGCCTGGGATTGAACCAAGGACTGCAGGACCTTCATATTGTGAGGCAAATGCACTAACCCCTCTGCCATCATGTCTACATTAATAATAACATTTAGTATTTTTAAGGTATTTTGCTCATTTTAAGCTTACTTGGCACATTTGGGGACGGCGTGGCGTAGTTGGGAGAGTGGGCGTGCCAGCAATCTGAGGGTTACTGGTTCAATCCCCACCTTCTACCATCCTAGTCACGTCCGTTGTGTCCTTGAGCAAGACACTTCACCCTTGCTCCTGATGGGTCCTGGTTAGCGCCTTGCATGGCAGCTCCCGCCATCAGTGTGTGAATGTGTGTGTGAATGGGTGAATGTTGAAATACTGTCAAAGCGCTTTGGGCTCCTTAAAAAGGGGTAGAAAAGCGTTATACAAGTACAACCATTTACCATTTTAATTTTTTTTTAAAGCATCACAATATTCGCTTTTTTTTCCAACACCATTACTGATTATTACTCACTGTTTAATTCATGAGAGTCAACAAACATAATAAAACATCACTTACTGTACAAGTTCTGCTGTCATTAGGATGCCGACTGATAGAAGCTTGCTATAATCCTGTTTGGATGAAGAATTACTCAACATGCTTGCGAAGAAAAGGGGGGCGGGGGGTGAAAAGTGTCTTTTAGTGTCGTTCTCGCTATTTTCAGGTCTAAATTGGCTGTCAAAGTGCACCGACATGGCAGATTACATTCTCATCCTTCTACTATCCGGGTGAGAGGCGTGATTTATGATCTACAATAAAATTCCACGAGCAGGGAAGCGAGGAAACAGGTTATCACTCGATGACGTCAACGTAGCCACACACGCTAGTGATCACGGCGCCACTATAAACGGTGTGTCTGCGTTAGCGCTTATAATAACAATATGCCCAATATTTGTAAAGAAATTTCACAAAATGTAAATTGAGTGTTATTGGTGCTTTTTGGATGTTTTATTATTGGGTTTTATGAGCGTAATAGAGGACCTCCCATTGGCTCCGCTGTAAACAGACTTTTATTTACATTTGTCTACAAGTTAGAAATGCATTAAAAAAAGACATCTGTCGTCATGTCCTTCGTAATGATTCTGAACGATAGGCCAAATTCCAAAAAAAGGGCAGTTCTCTTTAAAGAGGTTCTACATTTAGAACGCTCACTTGTGGTCTACATGAAATATAATGCTGGTTAAATGGTCAAAGTTATGCTTACGTTATATTTTACGGACCTATCTTCAAGCCACTTTTTGACTCCTTCAGAAAACGAGCTGTTTTGAGAGGCGGAGTTGATAGATGCAAATGAACGCATCCTGACCACGCCCCTTCACCCTGGCTGAACCTTCTCCCCTGGCCCAGCAGCCATGTTTATTATTGTTTTGCTGTTTCACAGTAAAAGAAAAACAAGACTTGTTTCTATAATAAAATCCCAGCAAAAGTTTTTTTTTTTATAACATACTGAATGTGCTCCTTAAAACACAAGTGGTCATCAATTAAAAATCCTAAATATTTAAAAAAAAAAGATACTAACACAATTTGTTGCTCATTTCTTGTTAAAATGTTCTCACACAGTGCTGATCTGACAGTTTTTGATGGGGTATAGAACATACACTTTGTTTTTTCTGCATTTAAAAACAGTTGAAGAATGCAAAGTTGTTATTTTACTCTGTCAAATGCATGTTGTAAATATTTAAAGGCCTCAGCAGGAGTGGGTGCTGTACAGTATATGACAGTATCATCAGCGTAGAAATGGAAAGTTGAGTTTGGAATATTCTGTCAAGATTATTTATGTATGTAGGGAATAATAATGGGCCCAACACACAACCTTGAGGAACTGATAGATTGTCACTGCCAAACACAGTAAGCATTGATCCAATTCAAACTAGTTTTGAGGAAAACTATTCTTTATATTGTGGCAGGACGGTGACGCAGTTGTCTTATGTTAGAAGGCTAAGGTTGCTACACTACAAATCAATCTAACATTGCTAACGTAATTACTTGCCCTTTCATTGTCTCCATTAGTGCCATAAATTGCAAAAACTAAGCCCGCCATTTAAAGTAGTTCATTAGAAAATCCATCCTTATATTGACAACGGTTTGTGAAGCAGGAGTCTTTGAGGTGTTTTGCGCACACTCAGAGCGACTTTTTCACAGTTGAAGGCACATTTCAACGAATCATAAAAGTTAAAAGTAAGGCACTTCTTTCCTCAGATTAGACTGTAAGTTTGTGTAGTGACGTGTGCTGGTTAAAGCAACAAACATAGCATTTTCCTTCATTAGGCTCCATCGTGGAGATGTTGTGGTCTACAAACGCTCCTACATACAGTATATTACAAATGGCGGACTCGTGCAAAGATGCCTGGGTAAATGGGTACCATATATGGAGATATCCGCTGACGACACTGGGCAGAAAATGTCACAGGACAGAGCAAATTCCAAACGGTTTGTTACGAAGGAAGGCAAAAGTATTTTACAAATGTCTCTACAATCCCTCCACGGTGTGATTTCAAATTTTCGGGACTTATGGGCACCTAAATACATATAAGCAGGTACTATCAGGTTAAAAAAAATTGGTTTTGCATTATAGTTCCTCTTTAAAGCAATGAGAAAAAGCAGAAATGTTGATACAAAAAAATAATACGAATATGCGTGGTAACGTACCCCACAAACCTGACAATGGGTTTTTTTCCTCATAAATGGAAGCTTGTTTTCCCAACTGAAAATAAAATCCCCTCGCGGTATGTCATAATTACAAGATAAATTGTTAAAAATTCTAAATTACGAGAAATATAGTCATACTTATGAGATTAAAAAGTCTATATCTCCTCATTTAGGCTTTTTATGTAGAAAATTATGACTTTTTAATCTCACACTTTGGGTTTGCCTGTCTCATAATTTCAACTTTATGTCTCATGAATACGACGTTCTATCTCAAAAAAAGTTTTTCTAATTTCTTATCTCATAATTTCGACATTTTATCTCATGAATTTTTCATCTTACAATTATGATTTTTATCTCATAAATCGTTTATTTGACTCTCCTATCTCATAATTTCAACTGTTTATCTCATATTGTATTTTTTACTTACCATGTTGTTTTTTTTTGGGTGGGGGGGGTTCAGTGTTGGAAAACACTATACACAGATGCTTTGTTATTATTACATTATATTATAATTCATTTTGAATATGCGTGTGGGGGTTTTGATTAGATCAGTGAAGCAGGTGTCAAAGAATGTCACTCCGCATACATTGCGATTAGCAAGGATTTATTTGGTCATATTCAAGCAATTTGTACTTGGTTGTCATGTTTAAAATAGTAAGATCAGGAAAGAGTCTCCAGTAATTTGTGTTTTAATCAGTCAGGACTTGAATTTGTGTGGTTATGCTTTCAATTAAGAGGCATACATTCTGGTTTTGGACTGTTTTTTAAACCTAATGAGGCTGATAATTTGAATGATGAAGCGATGCATGGTTTATAATAATATAATAAATTATTAATTCCATGAGGGGATGACCAGTTGTGACATGAAAATGGTATTAGGGAGTTAGATAACCATACCAAAGGTGGTAAATATTCCCTCCCAGATGCATGCTGATTGATTCTCTTCATTTCCTGCATGTAGCCACAGACTAATGAACAGCAAAAGTAAAAGTAGTCGCTCTGGTGACTCCTAAAAAAGAGGCGCTTTCTTTCCTTTCTTCTTTCTTTTTGCACTCAACTGTTGCGACAAGCAAACATGGATGCAAGAAGCAGCTGAATAATTAGAGCGTGCAGGATTTTAGCCATTCTCGCCAACACATTCATGCATGCAGACATATGCATGAGCGCTTGCACTTGCTTTTCTACACACACACACACACACACACACACACACACACACACTGATTCATGCACATTTCAACCTTGAGGATTTTGGGCCTATATCTGCACATGTATGCAGGCTAATCAGGGCCTCTTCACTGACAAAAAGCAAAAGGTCACTCAGGGTGAGATGTTTGTGATGGAAATTTGGACGGCAGGCGTAGGAAAACAAAACGAGTAGACAGGACGTCCCAGAGACGACATATTTTACACATGACATAACATGCAGGATTTGGGGGAGGAATAAATCCATAAATGAGGACTAAATAGCGTGTCATATTGCTGATAAAGCACATAATGATTTCTCTGAATTATAAGATAATTTTTGGATTGCGTCAAGTTCTGAAATAATATTTTGTCAGGCAAGAAACTTTGTTTGTACTTTATGAGGTAATTGGTCATTTTTACCCCAGCCAGTCAGAGAATAAAAATATAATAAAACAATTAAATTAATATACAAAAATTAACTATACTAAAATTCTATGTTTTATTGGTAATATTAGCTAGTTATATGAATAAAAATAGGTATTTTGATTTAAACAATATTAATACATCTAATACATTATACTCTTATAATATATTTAAATATGGAATGATAATCACATCACATTTTAAGGAAGTTCCATTATAGTTTGATTATTTAGTCCGATAAAGATCGTGTTTGTAAAAAAATAAAAAATACATCAATGAAAATTATAATATATATTAAAATAATGAAATTAATATAAACAATGTAACTATACTAGAATGGTGAGTTCTATTTGTAATATTAGCTAGTTATATGAATAAAAATAAGTATATTGATTTAAACAATATTAATACATCTAATACATTATGCTCTTATAATATATTTAAATATGGAATGATAATAAGTGGGAGAGTGGCCGTGCGCAACCCGAGGGTCCCTGGTTCAAATCCCATCTAGTACCAACCTCGTCACGTCTGTTGTGTCCTGAGCAAGACACTTCACCCTTGCTCCTGATGGGTGCTGGTTGGCGCCTTGCATGGCAGCTCCCTCCATCAGTGTGTGAATGTGTGTGTGAATGGGTAAATGTGGAACTAATTTCAAAGCGCTTTGAGTACCTTGAAGGTAGAAAAGCGCTATACAAGTACAACCCATTTATCATTTAACATTACATTTTAAGGAAGTTCCATTATAGTTTGATTATGTAGTCCGATAAAGATCGTGTTTGTAAAAAAAATAAAAAATACATCAATGAAAATTATAATATATATTAAAACAATGAAACTAATATAAAAAATGTAACTATACTAAAATGGTGAGTTCTATTTGTAATATTAGCTAGTTATATGAATAAAAATAAGTATATTCATTTAAACAATATTATTAATAATAATATAATACATTATAATCTTATAATATATTTAAATATGGAATGATAATCATACCACCTTTTAAGGAAGTTCTATAATAGTTTGATTATGTAGTCCTATAAAGGTCTTGTTTATAAAAAATAAAATAAAAATGAAATATAATAATGAGTTGTTTTTATCAAATTAAAATTAATTCAATAAAAAAATACATGCTTAAAAATAAAATGAATCAAAGCATCATTATGAATTACTGTAGTTAAAATAAAATGTATTTAATCATAAAAATACATTAAGGAAAACAAAATAGATCAAAACATAATAATGGGTTATTTTAATAAAACATGTATAATTTATTTAGATACAATGAAACCTTTGAAATAAATCATTATATTTTGTTATGTAGTCCAATAAATATACTGTGTGTAATAAAACACCCCTAACCAAAAAAAGAACATATGTACATTTATATACATCAAATCAAGGCACGTTAAAATGCTTTAGCAGCGTTAAATATGATAATGATATGACATTACAAAGATTTAATATAGCTTTAAAAGTGTTCTTTTTTTTATCTTAAAAAGTATCTTATGTGTAAAAAAAAAACCCTGAGCATATTATAAAAGTTTGTTGGCTTGAATATGTCATTGGAAATACAGCGAAACAAATCATATTTAACAGTTGCAACATGCAGCACAATACACATTTTATCCTCCACTAGAAATAATAGATAAATACATTTTAAGTGTAATTGTAATAGTAATGAGTCTTATTTTGTATCGTTCAACAAACAGTGTGTTAGTAAAAAATTATAAACAAAGACATAAAATCCTGTATGGTAATTTATCAAATGTAAAAATAATGACACCACATTTGAAAGAAACCTTATCATTGTTAAAAGTATTTCACTGCTTGACTAATTTGTGCTGCGTTCACTGTCGCCTCCATGCATGGACAATCCAGTGTTGTGTGTATTTGTTGATGACCACTGCACGTAAAGTATGCACTGGAACCTCCTCGCTTAATATACCAAATCACACAAAGATAGATTTTAATAGTGCTACAATTGAGCGGCTATGAAAGGCCGACCTTTGACCCATCATCCCCACCACACCCGTACTCTTCCCCACCATACCCTTACTCCCCCCGCCCCCTTCAAGGTCCACAGTGCTTGTCGTTGGTCATTAGTCAAACCCTAAGCACTGATCTGATTAGCGTTCAATTTGGAATGTGCCGACAACACACTTGCAAGGGTGAAGAATGCTGCATTCAGGAAAACAAGAGGGACTGGGAAAAATGGGCTTTTGGTTGGATTTAAATGGACACAAATTGGCAAATTGGAGATTAACTGTTTGTGAAAACACAAAATACTTATATTTCATATAGAATAGTGACAAAAGCATAATAGCTCTATATTTTTATGACACAATTAGCTTCTGTAGCTCATTATGCGCTTCTTTGGCTGTGGGTTTGGGGGGTTGGTGACCCCAGTGCATGACCCAACTTAAGGGACGGGGCGGGGGGGGGAGGACCACGGTGTTCCTAGTGGGAGGCGGGAGGGTTCATTCAGGGGGAGAAAGTCACTTTTTGGTGCCCCTGCTGGTTGCCTGAAGCTTCCTTGTTGATTGTCAAAACTACCTTTGACTTGATAATGCGGCCAAGACAAAGGCAATTTCATTAAAACAATTGATCTTGTAAACAAATATTGTCCCCATGCGGAGATGAGAGCTGGTATTGTTTTTGAGGTGAGTGGCGGGGGGGGGGGGAGTTCCCTCCTCATCCTCACCAAGAGTCAGGAGGTTTGGTTTCCCTCCAAAACGTCCATTGTGGACCCCCTAGCTGCCACTCAAGCCACTTCAGCAGCCCCCCTTCAGCCCTCACACATCAATCCACTGTGTGTGTGTGCGTGGGTGTGTGTGTGTGTGTGTGTGTGTGTGTGTGGGGGTGGGGGTGGGGGGGTGATTACCCCCCCAGATCCCCGAGGGCGTGACTGATTTTTGTGCAAACATGCCAAGTTTTTAAAAACACACTTGAAAGTAATTGTTGTTTTTCTGCTGTAAAGTTCTCTTTCTGACTTTGGCTGTGCACATCCTTTGTCAGGAAGCTTAATCAGAGGTGTGTAGACGACCTTTAACCCCTGGGTTATGTCTCTGCGCATAGCATCAGGATGTCCCTCATTTAGCTCTTAACCCCACCTAATGCCAAGTCCATTTTGAAACCGCAGGACTGAATACTTAGACTGACAGAAGGATACCAGAGGTGATGACGTCATGTTAAGTGCAAAGGCGGCATCTGCAGCTTCTAATCTCTCATCACGTCGCTCCTTGTTTTACTTCCTGTGAGCTCCCTGCTGGCTCCTGCATGTCAAATTAGTCACATGTTACTTGCATGGCGTACTTTTATTTGTCTTTGCAGTGACGATGGTTGAAAACACATCACATGCCTCCTGCCAGTGGAAATAGATGCTTGATAACACTGTTGGGTTCATGTGCTCACGTACGTGTGTGTCTAAATATTGCCATGCTTTGTGTTTATTCATGCAATGATAATGAAAAAATATGTTCTTTTTTATGAAATATGGTGATTTGAGTTTAAAATTTACAAATGTTGTCAATTAAAATTGAAAGTCGAATAGAAATATATTTAAAATAAAAAATTTAAACCCAAAATATATTTGAAAACAATAGTATAAAGAAATAAAGGAGTGGACAGTAATTAATTTGATTCAATGAATAATTGAAAATATGTGCATTTGAAATACAGGTACATAAATGTGAATATAATTGTCATTATTTTATTTTTAAAAATCCAATCTTTTACCACGTTGCACCTCAAATTTTGCAGCTTCATCACATCGCTGATTTCATATACATATATATATATATATATATATATATGTAAGTGTGGGAAAAATAACAAGACTACTTCATCTCTACAGAACTGTTTCATGAGGGGTTCCCTCAATCATCAGGAGATTTCTCCTGATGATTGAGGGATATGTTTATAAATATATATATATATATATATATATATATATATATATATATATATATATATATATATATATATATATATATATATGCATGTGTGTGTGTATAAGTGTATAAATGTGTATATGTATATACATATATATATACATTTATTGTAGTCCATTGCATAGTGTAAGGTGTAAAGGAGCAATTATTCTTGAACTTCAGCATAAGTCCATCCAGCCATCCATTTTCTACAGCTTGTCCCTCTCTGGGTTGCGGGAGGTGCTGGAGTTTATACCAGGTACTTAAATATTCTCTCCTGTATTTACAGTGCGTTGTAATTAATATACTTTACATTTAGGTTTATATGCTCTGGTTGTGTGTATGTTTGAGCATACATGTAGTGATCTGATGAACGGCGTGGCGTGGCGCAGTGGGAGAGTTGCCGTGCGCAACCCGAGGGTCCCTGGTTCAAATCCCACCTAGTACCAACCTCATCATGTCCGTTGTGTCCTGAGCAAGACACTTCACCCTTGCTCCTGATGGGTGCTGGTTGGCGCCTTGCATGGCAGCTCCCTCCATCAGTGTGTGAATGTGTGTGTGAATGGGTAAATGTGGAAGTAGTGTCAAAGCGCTTTGAGTACCTTGAAGGTAGAAAAGCGCTATACAAGTACAACCCATTTAACCCATTTAACGTCTATTGAGGCAAAGAAAACCAATGATTGTATATCAATTGTGGTCACAGGAAACTGGACTATGTGAGTCAGGGGCAGACTTGAATAAGAAATAGGCTACAGCCTACTCCTCTCTGAGCTGCTACCTTACCGTGGTAGAGGAGTTTGCGTGTCCCAATGATCCTAGGAGCTATGTTGTCTGGGGGTTTTCATGCCCCCTGGTAGGGTCTCCCAAGACAAACAGGTCCTAGGTGAGTGATCAGACAAAGAGCAGCTCAAAGACTTCTATGGAATTACAACGAAATGAACCCAGATTTCCCTCGCCCGGACGTGGGTCACCGGGGCCCCGCTCTGGAGCCAGGCCCGGAGTTGGGGCACGATGGCGAGCGCCTGGTGGCCGGGCCTGTTCCCATGGGGCCCGGCCGGGCACAGCCCGAAGAGGCAACGTGGGTCATCCCTCCAATGGGCTCACCACTCATAGGAGGGGCCATAGAGGTCGGGTGCATTGTGAGCTGGGCGGCAGCCGAAGGCAGGGCACTTGGCGGTCCGATCCTCGGCTACAGAAGCTAGCTCTTGGGACGTGGAACGTCACCTCACTGGGGGGGAAGGAGCCTGAGCTAGTGCGCGAGGTAGAGAAGTTCCGGCTGGATATAGTCGGACTCACCTCGACGCACAGCAAGGGCTCTGGAACCAGTTCTCTCGAGAGGGACTGGACCCTCTTCCACTCTGGCGTTGCCGGCAGTGAGAGGCGACGGGCTGGGGTGGCAATTCTGGTTGCCCCCCGGCTCAAAGCCTGTACGTTTGAGTTCAACCCAGTGGACGAGAGGGTAGCTTCCCTTCGCCTTCGGGTGGGGGGACGGATCCTGACTGTTGTTTGTGCTTACGCACCAAACAGCAGTTCAGAATACCCACCCTTTTTGGGTACACTCGAGGGAGTACTGGAAAGTGCTCCTCCGGGTGATTCCCTTGTCCTACTGGGAGACTTCAACGCTCATGTTGGCAACGACAGTGAAACCTGGAGAGGCGTGATTGGGAAGAATGGTCGCCCGGATCTAAACCCGAGTGGTGTTTTGTTATTGGACTTTTGTGCTCGTCACAGTTTGTCGATAACAAACACCATGTTCAAACATAAGGGTGTCCATATGTGCACTTGGCACCAGGACACCCTAGGCCGCAGCTCCATGATCGACTTTGTAGTTGTGTCATCGGATTTGCGGCCTTATGTTTTGGACACTCGGGTGAAGAGAGGGGCGGAGCTTTCTACCGATCACCACCTGGTGGTGAGTTGGCTGCGATGGTGGGGGAGGATGCCGGACAGACCTGGCAGGCCCAAGCGCATTGTGAGGGTCTGCTGGGAACGTCTGGCAGAGTCTCCTGTCAGAGAGAGTTTCAATTCACACCTCCGGGAGAACTTTGAACATGTCACGAGGGAGGTGCGGGACATTGAGTCCGAGTGGACCATGTTCCGAACCTCTATTGTCGAGGCGGCTGATTGGAGCTGTGGCCGCAAGGTTGTTGGTGCCTGTCGTGGCGGTAATCCCAGAACCCGTTGGTGGACACCAGCAGTGAGGGATGCCGTCAAGCTGAAGAAGGAGTCCTATCGGGTTCTTTTGGCTCATAGGACTCCGGAGGCAGTGGACGGGTACCGACGGGCCAAGCGGTGTGCAGCTTTAGCGGTCGCGGAGGCAAAAACTCGGACATGGGAAGAGTTCGGGGAAGCCATGGAAAACGACTTCCGGACGGCTTCGAAGCGATTCTGGACCACCATACGGCGCCTCAGGAAGGGGAAGCAGTGCACTATCAGCACCGTGTATGGTGCGGATGGTGTTCTGCTGACTTCGACTGCGGATGTTGTGGATCGGTGGAGGGAATACTTCGAAGACCTCCTCAATCCCACCAACACGTCTTTCTTTGAGGAAGCGGTGCCTGGGGAATCTGTAGTGGACTCTCCTATTTCTGGGGCTGAGGTCGCTGAGGTAGTTAAAAAGCTCCTCGGCGGCAAGGCCCCGGGGGTGGATGAGATCCGCCCGGAGTTCCTTAAGGCTCTGGATGCTGTGGGGCTGTCTTGGTTGACAAGACTCTGCAGCATCGCGTGGACATCGGGGGCGGTACCTCTGGATTGGCAGACCGGGGTGGTGGTCCCTCTCTTTAAGAAGGGGGACCGGAGGGTGTGTTCCAACTATCGTGGGATCACACTCCTCAGCCTTCCCGGTAAGGTTTATTCAGGTGTACTGGAGAGGAGGCTTCGCCGGATAGTCGAACCTCGGATTCAGGAGGAACAGTGTGGTTTTCGTCCTGGTCGTGGAACTGTGGACCAGCTCTATACTCTCGGCAGGGTTCTTGAGGGTGCATGGGAGTTTGCCCAACCAGTCTACATGTGCTTTGTGGACCTGGAGAAGGCATTCGACCGTGTCCCTCGGGAAGTCCTGTGGGGAGTGCTCAGAGAGTATGGGGTATCGGAATGTCTTATTGTGGCAGTCCGCTCCCTGTATGATCAGTGTCAGAGCTTAGTCCGCATTGCTGGCAGTAAGTCGGACACGTTTCCAGTGAAGGTTGGACTCCGCCAAGGCTGTCCTTTGTCACCGATTCTGTTCATAACTTTTATGGACAGAATTTCTAGGCGCAGTCAAGGCGTTGAGGGGTTCCGGTTTGGTGGCCACGGGATTAGGTCTCTGCTTTTTGCAGATGATGTAGTCCTGATGGCTTCATCTGGCCGGGATCTTCAGCTCTCACTGGATCGGTTCGCAGCCGAGTGTGAAGCGACTGGAATGAGAATCAGCACCTCCAAGTCCGAGTCCATGGTTCTCGCCCGGAAAAGGGTGGAGTGCCATCTCCGGGTTGGGGAGGAGACCCTGCCCCAAGTGGAGGAGTTCAAGTACCTAGGAGTCTTGTTCACGAGTGGGGGAAGAGTGGATCGTGAGATCGACAGGCGGATCGGTGCGGCGTCTTCAGTAATGCGGACGTTGTATCGATCCGTTGTGGTGAAGAAGGAGCTGAGCCGGAAGGCAAAGCTCTCAATTTACCGGTCGATCTACGTTCCCATCCTCACCTATGGTCATGAGCTTTGGGTCATGACCGAAAGGATAAGATCACGGGTACAAGCGGCCGAAATGAGTTTCCTCCGCCGGGTGGCGGGGCTCTCCCTTAGAGATAGGGTGAGAAGCTCTGCCATCCGGGAGGAGCTCAACGTAAAGCCGCTGCTCCTCCACATCGAGAGGAGCCAGATGAGGTGGTTCGGGCATCTGGTCAGGATGCCACCCGAACGCCTCCCTAGGGATGTGTTTAGGGCACGTCCAGCTGGTAGGAGGCCACGGGGAAGACCCAGGACACGTTGGAAAGACTATGTCTCCCGGCTGGCCTGGGAACGCCTCGGGATCCCCCGGGAAGAGCTAGACGAAGTGGCTGGAGATAGGGAAGTCTGGGCTTCCCTGCTTAGGCTGCTGCCCCCGCGACCCGACCTCGGATAAGCGGAAGATGATGGATGGATGGATGGATGGCTACAGCCTACTCCGTTTGAGCATTGTGTTGCTTTTTTCCACTTATCTATTATTATTTATTGTTCGATTTACATGTTTGATGTCAACCCAACTGCTCAGATAAAGTAACTAACTTTGTTAAGCTTGTGACGGAGTAAGTTGAATGATAGGGACACCTTTGTTACTGTATACTTTCTAATATGCTTTTACCTTCGAGACTCAGTATCTGTAAGAAATATACTATAATTATTTAACATTTGTCTCTGTAGACAAACGTGGTGTTTTAGTTAAGGACATCTATTGCGTATGTCTAGCTTGTGTGCTATTGTGTGCTTAGCTGTTGTGTATCTGCTAGCTTTTAGTAGCCTTTTTTTTGTAAATTACTTCACTAAAACAAGAGAAAAGACTAACCTTTTGTGCTATATGGCTGTTCAGCTTTGCAGAAGTAAACAGTTATTATCGAAGTTTTTATCAGAGATTTTAGCAAGACCATATAATCCGTTTTATTTCTGTTAGCGGACCAATATCCGATATCTTTATCCTTGATCCGTAAAAGCCTACTGAAACCCATTACTACCGACTACGCAGTCTGATAGTTTATATATCAATGATTAAATATTAACATTGCAACACATGCCAATACAGCCTTTTTAGTTCACTAAATTGCAATTTTAAAATTTCCCGCGAAGTGTCGTGTTGAAAACGTCGCGGTATGATGTATGATGACGCGTGCGTTTGACGTCTCGGGTTGTAGCGGACATTATTTTCCAGCCCGATCTAAGCTATAAGTAGTCTGCTTTAATCGCATAATTACACAGTATTCTGGACATTTGTGTTGCTGAATCTTTTGCAGTTGTGGGTTCTTCCGAGGATGTTGTAGTCGTAATGGTTTGTACAGTCCTTTGAGACATTTGTGATTTAGGGCTACATAAATAAATATTGATTGATTGATTGATTGAGTTTGTTCAATTAATAATGGAGAAGTCAAAGTAGATAGATGGAGGTGGGAAGCTTTTAGCCTTTAGCCACACAAACACACAGTGTTTCCTTGTTCAAAATTCCCAAAGATGAATCTTTACTATGGATCATAGCGGTCAAGCGAACATGGATCCCGACTACACAACCGGCAGTTTTCGGTGAGAAAATTGTGGTAATAAGTTGCCTCTTACCGGAGACATCAGCAGAGATGGCGTCCAGCTGCAGCTACGTGACTTCCCTCAGAGACTCTGGCGTCAACACACCCGTGGCCACACCCCTCCGACTTTCAGGTACTGTATAATCTCACTAAAACAATAGGCAGATAAGGGATTTACCAGAACTATCCTAGTAAATGTGTCTAATAACATCTGAAACGCTCCCACTGCAATTGCCTTTTTTTTTTTCCAACTTTTTTTTCAACTTTTTTTTTTCTGGTCCTTCACTCTAAATTTCCTCATCAACAAATCTTTCATCCTCGCTCAAATTAATGGGGAAATTGTCGCTTTCTCGGTCCGAATAGCTCTAGCTGCTGGTGGCTATGGTTGTAAACAATGTGAGGAACCCTACAACCCGTGACGTTACGCGCACATCGTCTGCTACTTCCGGTAAAGGCAAGGCTTTTTTATTAGCGACCAAAAGTTGCAAACTTTATCGTCAATGTTCTCTACTGAATCGTTTCAGCAAAAATATGGCAATATCGCGAAATGATCAAGTACGACACATAGAATGGACCTGCTATCCCCGTTTAAATAAGAAAATCTCATTTCAGTAGGCCTTTAAATGGAGATCCGAGAGCACAGGGGTCATGTGCGCCCATTGCCTGGTCCCTGTTAACAAGCGGGCTGCTGCATTCTGTACCTCCTCAAAGGGAGGACCGACCAAGGCCAAAGTAAAGTGAGTTACAGTAGTCTTGCCTCGATGTAATAAAAGCATGAATTGCATAAAACAATATCCATTCACATGAACAACCAACTGTTTTTCCTCTTCCATGTCTTATTTTATATTTGCTGCATCCAAACAGTCTAACAGCCTTTACCTCTCTCCAAATGAGCAAAGGCAGCCCACAAAGGGCCGTCAACGTGACTCAATGCTACTTTTGTTTTACTCATTTGAACCTGAGCTTTCCCTTAAGAAGACTTCCCTTTTTTTCCTCCCCTCTCTTGCTCTCTTTTCAGCCACATTTTGGCACCGAAAAACAGAGGGGAAAGGATAGAAAGAATCAATCAGGAAGTGGCTGCCTTTCAGCTGTTTGCCAGAAGAGAGCCGGGCAACTTCCTCATCCCGTTGCCACGGCGACAGGAAGCTCAGCCAGCTGGTGCAGCAGGCAGTATAGGTTTGAATTGAGGCGAGGGGGGACCGGCGGTTGGGATACGAGGGACACAATGGCAGCGAGTGAGGGGCAGGCGGTTTAAATGTAAACAACTGAAACAGTATTTATATGAAGCCTGGCCATACTATTAAACTTTTCAAACAAAAATCGAGATTATAGAGAAAACAAAATGACACAGAAAATTGACTTCATGAGCGCTGTCACGAAACATTTAGCACCCCTGTGCCAGTTTGGGCCTGTACTCCTACAGCATAGGTGGGTGTTCTATGGGATAAGGAGGGAACCAGTCTGGTAAACACAGCTGGGGACACACACCAATACCCCCCACCCACCACCCCAACCTTCACTCATTTATTTATCAGTGTGTTTGCACTAAGGATGTGCACTAATCTTCACACAAGGCCTTTGCCGAGGCTTCACAACCTGGAATGAAAGTGATCCCGTCCACAATCACTATCTTGCTAATTCATCTAAAATCGAAATGGCCTTTGTATTATAAAGGGGGCCACAGGGGGTCAGCTATAGACGTATCTCTGGTCGTGTGTTTGTGTGCATGCGTGCGTGTGGTGATTTTTCTTCATGGGTGGGATGCCCCTGATACGATACACCAACGCAAATTATTACGGATTATCTTCCTTTTGAAATTGCTATAGTGATAATGGCGCTGAACAGGCAACAACACCCACTTTGGGATCTAATCAGAAGAGAAGTGCATAATATAACACTTTTAAAGACATATACACAGTAAAATCCCCAGTGTTAAATATGCAGTGTTAACCTGCATTATATCTATCAGAAGGGCTTCACGGTGGCAGAGGGGTTAGTGCGTCTGCCTCACAATACGAAGGTCCTGCAGACCTAGGTTCAAATCCAGGCTCGGGATCTTTCTGTGTGGAGTTTGCATGTTCTCCCCGTGAATGCGTGGGTTCCCTCCGGGTACTCCGGCTTCCTCCCACCTCCAAAGACATGCACCTGGGGATAGGTTGATTGGCAACACTAAATTGGCCCTAGTGTGTGAATGTTGTCTGTCTATCTGTGTTGGCCCTGCGATGAAGTGGCGACTTGTCCAGGGTGTACGCCGCCTTCCGCCCGATTGTAGCTGAGATAGGCGCCAGCGCCCCCCGCGACCCCAAAAGGGAATAAGCGGTAGAAAATGGATGGATGGATATATCTATCAGAGTTATTACGACAACAGCTGGAGTAAAACTCCCCCCCAGTGTTGGTGTTGATTTCCATCGTTGAAGAGACAGTGTTAGATGTACACTGATTAGCCCCGCCATCCAGCCCCTCCTCGTGGCCACACCCTGAAGAATGTTCTGGAAGCCATTTTCTGAATTTTTTAGGACTGTGGTAAGTTGCTTCTCCTCACTTACTGTATCAATTATTTGTAATTTGTAGCATCATGTCAGAATTTACTTTATATTGTTGCTCAATATGTAATGAAGCTATTTGTGTACGGTTTTGTATCTAAAAAATATGGTATTCTAAGAGGGCTAATGTCACCCAGTGAATGCCAGCTAAAATGTTAGCCACCTCAGACTTGGTTTTTGTGACGGATGTGGGACAGTTTCAAACATTATATGAAATAGAATATTTAATATGTAAATTGTACATAGTTATGCTCTGGGGATGTGGCGAAAAAAATAGTGAGTAACCCTGGTTTAGGCACTATTGAGCGTGGGTGGCCAGAGCACAAAATCATGAGGTGTGTGTGTAAATATTTTTGCTTCTACATTGTTAATAGTGAAGTTACTAAACAATCATCTGTTAGCTTACCAGCGTGAAGATATGCAGATAAGATTACAGGTATCATAAATCATGTTTAATTTTATGTGTTTTTTGAATTGAGCGTGCAATTTCACATTTGTTGGGCCTTTTTTTTGGTAGCCCTATTTGAAATTATATATAGGAGTATCAAGTCATTAGGTTTTTCTAATGATCATTTTTCTTATATTTGTGTATACAGTATTTGTTTTGAATGGGCCTTTCAACTTTGGCTGTATGTTTCGCTTCAAAATAATTGATTGGAAACTCATTTAAAAAAATACATCAAATGACCTGTCAATTTCTGCTTTTTTTCTGTTTCCTAGCATTTGCCAAATTCGGTGTCCCAGCTGTAAATGAAGGTGTCAAAGTTGTTGACAGTTCAGCGACTGAGATAGATGATGTTTTTGAGGAAATTGTGAAGGATCCAGCCACTGGGGTACTAACCATCAAATACAAAACAGGTTTGTTGCCGCTTTAAATTTGTAAGCTATATTAACATTTTTATTCCAATATTGAGAAGAGGTAAAGCTTTGTTTATAATCAAGCTAAGTAGCTTTTGTTTTTAAAGTAAACCAAGATTCTCCATTAGATTAGGTGTGGTTTTATGAGCAAATTGTGTCCAACATGTCTTATTTCTCCTTTTTGCAATGGTGGTTAGAATATGTCTCCATGGTAACCTCTCCAAAGTCACAATCATCCGTTTGTCCATCCGACTCAGACACAATCATCCTTGAAGACACCAGAAAGCGTCAGAGGCTGGACTCTGAAGCTATGCAAGTAAGACTTCATACAGGCACTAATGCTTTCTATTGAACAAGGATTCAAATGGTTCAAACAATGATCGTAAATTGCATCGTATGAGGGCTATGTTTAAGTTCTGTCCAGATTTTAACATTGTATTGTACTAAATATAGATTTCTTAAACTGTTTTATATTTTGGTTTGATATTTTTATTTAAGCTGGTGAAATCCATTCTTACCGAGAAATCGGTTGGAGAAATATATAATAAATGAATACAACCAAACTAAGTCCTTGACAGAACAGAGCAGAAGAAAATTGGTGAATATACTGGCAGCTGAGATGACGGAGAAGAATGGGTAAGCTGTTTATTGGTTTTGATTGGCACATGTGTTCTTATTTAGGTTTCAGAGTAATCTAAAGTAAATAATAAACATTTCACTTCATCTTATAAAACGTGTGTATGACGAATAAACTTGAATGCAATATTTTTTAAGTACATCTCCGTCAAGACAGGTGAAGGAAATGTATGCACAAGGAATTGTGAACTTGTTCCCCAACCTCAGACACCCATTTTCCAAGAATGGCTATGTGGGTTACACACTCTTAATTGTAGTTATTGTCTTTATTTTGAGTTTTCCCAAAGTATGTGGTGACTAATAGTGCCTATGTTTGCAATTCTCTTAAAGGAACATTTTTATGGAGAATCAAAACTATTCAGAGATGCAGTGCTAAAGAAAGGCGATCATCATTTGAAGGTAATCCTATATTATTCTTGAAAAATGTATTGAATAGAATAGTCATATGAGCACTTATTGGTTTTGTTGCATTTGTTGCAATGCTTTTCAGCCAATAGCCAAACATTTTTTCATAAAAGTTGGGTCACATTCAACTGACGAAGTGTTTTGAACTGTATGTGATTGTCATGAGTCGTATGTCCCTATATTGTTTAGCTTTGGCGGAAGGACCATCTGATGAAGACAAGTCGGGAGGACCAACTGTTGGACGAGTTACCCAATTCCATCCAGAGATTGTCCTGTCTTGGAAGCGATGTCACTGATGAAACATTCGGCTGACGTGGACATGGTCATCAAAAAGATGAAGCTGACATTTGCCCATCGGCATAACATGGTCCTGGACCAACAGCAGTCAAGCAACATTCTATCTTATTTTCCTCGTTTTAAAGACATCAATGGCTTGGTAATTATCTCAACATTTTCTGTTTTAATGTTGTACAACTATTGCACATTTTAACTGTCGTTTACTGTGTAATTTTAAAATTGGTAACTAACTTCCCGCTACAGGTTGAACAGGATTTTGTTCTAATGTTTGGAGAGGATTAATCGTGCAAGTTTCTGGAAAAGTGGTCAACCACATTCAAAAAGAAGATCTTCCAACAATACAGAAAGCTTCCCTCCATTTTTGAGCTTGAGGAACTCCTGATGGCAGCTGACCCTCCTGAGGATGGGGCTGAAGTGAACGTTGACTTTGGTAAGATGTTTGTAAGGATACATTCATTTAAATGAGAAAGCATGTTCAAAATGCGGACTTACAACCATAACGACCTCTCATGGATTTTGCCGCTCTTACACTTGATCCCACCGACTGCTCTAGGTCGGAAGAGGCCAGGAGAAGTTTCTGCATCCCGGGCTGAGAAGCATCTTGTGGTCTTCAACAAGGTTTGTATTGTTCTCTAATGAAGGATATTTAGTTTACAATAATTTATGTAATCATTTCTATTATATAACCACAACCGTGTCGATTTTTTTATTCTTCTTTCCAAAGACTGGATAAAGCATCTTAGAACATCTTGACACCATTATTACCAGCACTCAACCCTATCTCCTGGCTGTTGGAGTGAGGAAGAATACAATCCACGAGTTCTTCATAATTCTCGACAAGAATGCCGTACCTTGCAGGACACACTCCTCTCTTGGTGCTTTTGATGAACTGTTTAAAGCACACTTTGTGTTTGTGACATCATACCGCACCATGCTCCGCAACATGTACACATTCATGCCTTACTCCAAACCATTTGATGTTCAAATGGCGTATGGAACATCATGTTCCACATTGTATGTTGTCCCATATTGCCATTTCATGCAGACCTAAGTCCACCCTTTATGTATTCTGTCCCTAAAGTTGATTGTCCTGCCTGACAAATAAATAAAGGTTACTAAATGTAGGATATTGTATTACTTACTGTGTTTTGCACTCACTTGCTATTTACAAGACAAGGTTGGTGAGACTTAATTTGACACTGCACAAGAGTAAATCAAGTAGAATGAGCACCATTTTTTTTTTCAGAAATAGTGTGAGGTTTAATAAAAACTGCAATGTTTAGCACATTTTTACTGTTTACTAAATATTTTTTTCTTCACTGCAAGGGAGTGAATAATCATCATATTAGTGTATTATAAAACCTTATCAGAGTTTTATTTCAACACGAAAGCAGTGTTAATGAGCAAATACATTTAACTTGGTGTACAATTATCACCACAGAAGAGTCATTTATCAACACTACTCAAGAGTAATAAGTTGAACAACACTCCACAGTGTTACAATATTGACTCTATTTAGTGTTCATTTAACTCTATAAATTTAACACTATGGAAAGAGTAAATTTAACACCAGCTCAGGTTAGGACCAAATAGACGTTTGAGTAGTGTTAAATTTAACTCTGTGTTGATTTTACACTATAGAATTTACTGTGTACGGTATATTTTTTAATCAGTTTACCCTTGCGCAGTGTAACATATATTTATATATACACACACACACACACACACACACACATATATATATATATATATATATATATTAGCATTAATTGTGCCAACTGCAGACATGTATATAACCCCTGGCAAAAATTTGTGGAATTGTAGGATGTTTTGATTGATTGATTGATTGAAACTTTTATTATTAGACTGTACAGTACAGTACATATTCCGTACAAATGACCACTAAATGGTAACACCCGAAAAGGTTTTTCAACTGTTTTTTTTTTTTGTCTTTTTTTCCCTGGGCCTCAGTCTGCACCCCCTCTCCAAGGCCCAGGCTAAGACCGATTTTTTTATTTCATTTTAATCTTCTATTACCCCCTCCCCCCACCCCCCCTTGTTTACCTGTATTTCATCTTTTTTTGTAAGGGGCGCTGGAAGCAAGCAGACCCGCCAGCGATCCTGTTCTGTCTCCCTGTAATGTTTGTCTGATCTTGAATGGGATTGTGCTGAAAATTGTAATTTTCCTGAAGGAACTCTCCTGACGGAATGAATAAAGTACTATCTAATCTAATCTAATCTAAGTAGGGGTCCATGTAAATCAATTCATGGTACATTCATCAATTCATGTTCATTCAGTTATTTAATTTTGAAAATAAAAAAGCAGATAACAAACATGACACAAAAGTATTTACTTCTTGGCTGAAAAAAAAACAACCAAATAGATCAAGAAAATAAATTGTGGTATTCAGTAACAGATACATTTTTCAATCAGAGACAAAATATGAAATCAATCAATTCTGAGCAGATAATTATGGATTAATGAAAAACAAACAAATAAAAATAGTATGTTGCACCACCTCTGGCTTTTATTACACCTGCCCTGCAGTCTCTGATGCAAGGACTTAACAAGTGACAATCAGTCCTCTTCATCAATCTTGCTCCAACTTTCTCTGGTTGCTGTTGTCAAATCAGTTTTGCAAGTCGGAGTTTTGTCATGAAACTTTTTCTTCAGTTTCTACCACTGATTTTCAAAAGAATTGAGATCCAGACTATTAGAAAGTCATGACATTAACCTTGGGTGTTTTTCTTCAAGGAAAGTTTTTACAGTTCTTGAAAATATTGCCATCATCCTCAAACATCCGTTCGATTGATAGAATAAAAAAAAGTGTCCAGAATGCCAGCGTAAACTTGTGCATTTATTGAAGATGTAATGACAGTCGTCTCCCCAGTGCCTTCAGCTGACCATGAGCCCCATATCATCACTGACTGTGGAAATGTGCATGTTTTCTTCAGGCAGCCGTGTTCATATATCTCATTGGAACGACACCAAACAAAAGTTCCAACATCATCATCACCTTGCCCAATGCAGATTCACCATTCATCACTGAATATGACCTTGATCCAGTCATCCATAGTCCATGATTGCTTTTTTTTAGCCCGTTGCAACCATGTTCTTTCTTTTTTGGTTTTAATGGGTGGTCCAGGGGTTTGTGCGTCTGCCTCACAATACGAAGGTCCTGAGTAGTCCTGGGTTCAATCCCGGGCTCGGGATCTTTCTGTGTGGAGTTTGCATGTCCTCCCCGTGACTGCGTGGTTTCCCTCCGGGTACTCCGGCTTCCTCCCACTTCCAAAGACATGCACCTGGGGATAGGTTGATTGGCAACACTAAATGGTCCCTAGTGTGTGAATGTGAGTGTGAATATTGTCTGTCCAGGGTGTACCCCCTCCTTCCGCCCGATTGTAGCTGAGATAGGCACCAGCGACCCCAAAGGGAATACGCGGTAGGAAATGGATGGATGGATGGTTTTAATGACAACTTTCGTTTTGCAAAAAATAACAATGTTTACCAGTTCGAACGTTAAGTATCTTGTCTCTGCGGTGTATACAATTGAATATAGGTTGAAAAGGATTTGCAAATACCGTATTTCCTTGAATTTCCGCAAGGCATATAGTATGCGCCTGCCTTGAATTACTGCCGGGTCAAACTCGCTTCGCAAAATAATTAGTGCATGCTTAGTATTACCGCCTGGTCAAACTGGTGACGTCACGAGTGACACTTCCCCTGTCATTATTTTAAAAATGGAGGAGGCTGATTTCAATACCGGTAATTTGAAATCGCATAAAGGGAAGAAGATTAAGAGCTATTCAGTAGGATTTAAGGTCCAAGCTTACATCACACTCAAATTTTTCATGCATGCCTTTGGTAAGTGCCGGAGTGAGAAGAGGTTTTAAAATAATTAGCGCATGCTTACTTTTACCGCATGCCTTTGGTAAGCGCAGGAGTGAGAAGAGGTTTTAAATTAATTAGCCCCCCGGCAGCAATTCAAGGATATACGGTAATCGTATTCTTTTATTTATGATTTATACAACGTGCCAACTTCACTGGTTTTGGGTTTTGCACATTTTCTCTATTCAAATTCCATTTTCTTCAGGCACTTTCTTACAGTTCGGTCACAAACGGTGATTCCGGTTTCCGCAAATTTGTTCTTCATGTCATGATCTGACAGCTCTGCTGCGGTCTATCTTACTTTTTTTTGCAATGCCTGTTTTATGGGCTATGGGGCAAACACAACTGCGTGTACACCTGATACTCATTTTCTCATGGCTACTTCAACTCTCCAGTCCCTTCACTCGGCTCTAGTGGATTCTTGATAGTTTAACTGTTCAAGTTGCGTACATCTCCTATGCTTTGGCTCCACTCACGTTTCTTGTTCTGCCATGCGAGGCCCTAACCACAAACCATCAGAAGCAAGGGTAAAGTGTCTTGCTCAAGGACACAACGGACGTGACAAGGTCGGTGGAAGGTGGGGATCGAACCAGGAACCCTCAGGTTGCTGGCCCGGCCACTCTCCCTAACAACTCCACGCAGTCTCCAGATTGTTTTCTTTGTTTAAAAATGGAACAAGCACATTCTGAAATTGTACACATCATAATGTTGTAGTTGTTGTTGTTTTTTTACAATTACCTGTTGTGGTAATAGTATATGTACTTTATTTGTCATTATTTATATTTTCTGAATGAATTATGTGATAATGTTCAGCACTCAACTCAATGGTGTTAATTTTCAAACTATCAAGATAAAAGAATTATACCAAAATCAAATTAGAGTATGTTTTTTATGTAGTCTGACTATTTTCTTTGACTGATGTGCTAACATCATGTGGTTTATTTTGTACATATGTAGCATCATCTACAAAGATACAAAGAATTGCTATTGAGACATCTGGTGGATACATTTAGAAAAACGGTTTCTTTCATTCAAAAAAATTCAGGTTAATTTTTATACTGGGCAAACTCATCCCGCGGGCCGGATAAAACCTGATTTACATTTTTGATATCCCTGGACTAAAGTTTTGTGTCATGTCTGCTATCTGCTTTTTTTCTACAAAAGTCTGGTGATTCTACATCTTACCAGAGGTTGTATACACAACCATCCATCCATTTTCTATCGCTTATTCCCTTTGGGGTCGCGGAGGGCGCTGGTGCCTATCTTAGCTACAATCGGACGGAAGGCGGCGTACACCCTGGACAAGTAGCCACCTCATCGCAGGGCCAACACAGATAGACAGACAACATTCACACTCACATTCACACACTAGGGCCAATTTAGTGTTGCCAATCAACCTATCCCCAGGTGCATGTCTTTGGAAGTGGGAGGAAGCCAGAGTATTCCCGGAGGACCTGTCAGGACCTGCGTATTGTGAGGCAGACGCACTGACCCCTGGCCTATCGTGCTGCCCATGCCCAACCATACATACATACATATATATACATACAACCATGTACATAGTGGGGAAGACATAGTACAAAAACAAAGCATTTTTATTTTCGTTTTAAAACAACCTAAACAAACCCCACAGGCGAAAAGCGAAAGAAACTTAATAAAAAAAAGTTTAAAATAAAGTTAGTTTATTACTTTGGTACATTTTGGACTTTAATCCAAACTTCGTTTAATTTAAATCTTAAAACTAAAATGAGTTAGTGCATGTGCCTCACAATACGAAAGTCCTGAGTAGTACTGAGTTAAATCCCGGGCTGGATCTTTCTGTGTGGAGTTTGCTTGTTCCCTCTGGGTACTCCGGCTTCCTCCCACCTCCAAAGACATGCACCTGGGGATAGGTTGGTTGGCAACACTAAATTGGCCCTAGTGTGTGAATGTGAGTGTGAATGTTGTCTGTCTATCTGTGTTGGCCCTGCGATGAGGTGGCTACTTGTCCAGGGTGTACGCCGCCTTCCGCCCGTGACCCGAAAGGGACAAGCAGTATAAAATGGATGGATGGATGGAAAACTAAAATGAGAAACTGGAAATTGTGATGTATCAAGTTGTATGCATGCATGTTCGAAATAAACTAAAACTCAATTCAACTCATCAATGTTGTAAGCACAATACCAATGGCGCGCAATTTGCAAAATGAGCAACCGCATTTTGCAAATTTAATGTCAAATCAAATCAAATCAAATCAAATCAAATGTTTATTGGATTCATCACTATACAGTGTACATCCACGACTAAACCACTGACTAAACTACTACCAAGTGTGGATTCAGGCCGGGTGGCCTATTTCAAGTTCCAGGTAAACCTACATTATTATATTTTATAAATACTGTATAGTAAACCAAGTTGTAGTAATAGTTTAGTCAGTAGTTCTGTCGTGGATGTACACTGTGTAGTGATGAATCCAATAAACATTTGATTTGATTTGATTTGATTTGACATAAAATATTCAAAATGTGCGCCATTGGTATTGTGTTTACAGCATCATCACTGAACGAAAAGGAAAGCTGTAATTAGAACGCCCTCTGCTGGTGTTACGTTGCACTGCGCTGAATGTGACTCAACAAATATTGAGTTCAACTTGATGAATGAAAATACATTTTTTCTCCATATTAGGTAATGTTGTTGAATATGCATCAAAAATACGTGTTGATAGAATAGTTCCTCTTTTTTACAGACAAGGAAATAGCCATTGCGGCTTCCGTCCACGTCTCTTAGCGTGACGTCAGCACAATAACAATCTGTCATGATAGCTCACCGGAGAGACATTGAACCCACCACAATTTCATAGCGGATCTTATGAAACGCGCTTTGTTTAGATGTGACACATCTTTTCTAAGGTGGGTGCTGGAACTGCCATCACATAACCGCGATTAAACGGCAGCTGTCGTCGGAAACACAATTATAGTTGTTTTGTAAGCAACACACCGCCCAGCATATTAGCTAACTTAGCACTGTTGATGTTGCCTAGCGGTAGTATTTAAACTACACGTTGAGGCCTTAAAAGGCCTGCTTTTGAACTATTTCGAAATATTATTCGCTTTTCGTGCTGCTGAAAGTGGTTTATGTTCCACAGTGAGTGTAAGTGATTCGTTAACTGACACCAAGGACAGCGTTTGTGGTTATGCTAGGTGGCTAATTAGCTAACGTCAATGGGAATGCTGTATGCTAACATGATAGCAGCGTTGTCATTGCCTCTGTTGTTGCTACTTTTGTTTGCAAAGAAAAAGAAAAAGCCAACCTCGGTTAATGCAACACGCCAAGAAACATCGCATTGTAGTTTGCTGTGATTGTGCGTTGGCGAGCCGTTATCTGCCTCGTGAAGCGTTAAATTGCTCAAGTCAGCGAAATATAGACATTTATTTTTCGGGTGCTTTGAACACGCACTGCAGATGCATTGCAGGGGACATGGAGTTGTTGTTTGTTGAGTATGTCATAGTCAGCTCCACATCATACATCCATCCATCCATTTTCTGGCGCTTATTGCCTTTTGGGGTAAACTACAATCGGGCGGAAGGCGGGGTACACCCTGGACAAGTCGTTAACACAAATAGACAGACAACATTCACACTCACATTCACACACTAGGGCCAATTTAGTGTTGCCAATCAACCTATCCCCAGGTGCATGTCTTTGGAGGTGGGAGGAAGCTGGAGTACCCGGAGGGAACCCACGCATTCACGGGGAGAACATGCAAACTCCACACAGAAAGATCCCGAGCCTGGGATTGAACCCAGGACTGCAGGACCTTCGTATTGTGAGGCAGACGCACTAACCCAGGGGTGTTAAACTAATTTTAGATCGGGGGCCACATGGAGAGAAATCTACTCTCAAGTGGACCGGACTGGTAAAATCACGGCACGATAATTTAAAAATAAAGACAAGTTCAAATTGGGTTTTTTTTGTTAAAAAATAGACCAAGTACGTTCTGAAAATGTACAAATCATATTGTTGTTGGGTTATTTTTTTTTACACTTACATGCTGTGGTTAAGAGTATTCTATCTTTATTTGCCGTTATTTATACTTTCTGAATACATTATGTAACAATATTCATGAGTCTACTCACTGGTGTTAATTTTCAATCTACCACGATAAAAAAAGTAATACAAAATCAAATTACAGGATGTGATTTATGTAGTTTACTCATTTTCCTCAACTGGTGCACTAACACCATGTTTGTTTGTTTTGTTTTTTTAACATATGTAGCATAATCTACAAAGATACATGTTGCTATTGCGACATTTAGTGGACACATGTAGAACAATAGTTTCTTTGATTCACTAATTTCAACTCCTTTTTATACTTAGCGAACTCATCCCGCGGGCTGGATGAAACCTGTTTGCGGGCCTGATCCGGCCCACGGGCCGTATGTTTGACACCCCTGCACTAACCCCTCTCCCACTGTGAAGCCCCACATCTTACATGTAGTCCATAATATACATGCATACCTCCAGTGAGCAGTCTTGTGCTCAATGGCAATATTATTATTTCACAGTAAAGAAAAGAAAATTGAATTAATAAATCCGTCCATCTATGATTGATTGAAACTTTTATTAGTAGATGGCACAGTTCAGTACATATTCCGTACAATTGACCACTAAATGGTAACACCCGAATACGTTTTTCAACTTGTTTAAGTCAGAGTCCACGTTAATCAATTCATGGTACAAATATATACTATCAGCATAATACAGTCATCACACAAGTTAATCATCATAGTATATACAGTACATTGAATTATTTACATCATTTACAATCTGGGGGGTGGAATGAGGAGCTTTGGTTGATATCAGTACTTCAGTCATCAACAATTGCATCAACAGAGAAATGGACATTGAAACAGTGTAGGTCTTAACTTAGTAGGATATGTACAGCGAGCAGAGAACATAGTGAGTTCAGATAGCATAAGAACAAGTATATAGATTAGAAATACATTTGATTATTTACAATAGGTTATTTACAATCCAGGGAGATGGGATGTGAATGGAGAAGGGTATTAATAAAGGGTTGAAGTTGCCTGGAGGTGTTGTTTTAGAGCGGTTTTGAAGGAGGATAGAGATGCACTTACTTTTACACCTGTTGGGAGTGCATTCCACATTAATGTGGCATAGAAAGAGAATGAGTTAAGACCTTAGTTGGACCGGAATCTGGGTTTATCCATCCATCCATTTGCTACTGCTTGTCCCTTTCAGGGTAGCTGGAGCCTATCTCAGCTGCATTTTGGCGGGAGGCGGGGTACACCCTTGACAAATCAACACCTCATCGCAGGGCCAACACAGATAGACAGACAACATTCACACTCACATTCACACACTAGGGCCAATTTAGTGTTGCCAATCAACCTATCCCCAGGTGCATGTCTTTGGATGTGGTAGGAAGCCGGAGTACCCGGAGGGAACCTACGCAGTCACGGGGAGAACATGCAAACTCCACACAGAAAGATCCAGAGCGCAGGATCGAAATTGAATAAAATTAAATCAAACATCTCAAAAGGGTATTGGGAAGAAGATTAAACTTTTTGTAAGTCATATAAGTAATTCACACTCGCATTCAAAACAAGCCTCGACCTCACATGCACACCCCTAACAAAACTTGCATGTATGCACACCTTTAACAAACCAGCATGTCCTCTCTTGGAACAGCATTCGAGATCCAGAAAGGACAGGGTGTTCTTAAAACCTGTCAGTTCAGCCAGCCGAAGAGACGGGGAACAGGATTGGGAAGCAGGGCGAGGCGGGCCCCGCAGAGCCGGTGGAGAAGATGGCTGGCAGCCCGGAGAAAAGTTCCACCGCGCAGGAGCTGAAAGAGCAAGGGAACCGCTTGTTCCTCTGTCGCAAGTACCAGGAGGCTGCTACATGCTACAGCAAAGCTATAGTGAGGGAATTGCATTGTTATTTGATGCATTTTGGAATTGTTTCAATGTGTGAAGTTTGCCATGTCCTGCCTTCCAGATCCGGAACCCGTCCGTGGCAGTGTACTACACCAACAGGGCCCTGTGCCATGTGAAGCTGCAGCAGCATGACAAGGCTTTGGCAGACTGTAAGCACGCCCTAGAGCTGGACAGTCAGTCAGTCAAGGCCCACTTCTTCCTGGGCCAGTGTCACCTGGAGCTAGAGAACTACGACGAAGCCATCGGGAACCTGCAGAAAGGTCAGATGGTGTTTTTTTCTCTCTGTCTTGTAGGAAACATGGCAGCACATTCACTGATCACAAAATCAGGTACACCGGTGTCCTCCAAGGGATTTTCAATATAAAAGCTGTATCATAAAATCTTACATTGTCCTTATTGTCCTTAATAGGAGGGTTGCAAATGACGTCACATCAGTTTTTCTTCTTTGTGGCCTAATTCACACAATGATCAAGCAGCTAGAGCGTAGCATTTAAACAAGTGAGAGTGCGTGTAGCTTTTGAGTAGAATATGCCGTATTGCTGTTCTGTACTTTGTTGTCCCAGTTGTTCAAATGGAGAGATAGGAAATACATTTCATAGAGTCCCGAAAGAAGTGGCTCATAAAGGTAATAAAGTCAGGATAAAAGTGCATCAAAGGAAATGGCTCCTAAAATAATCAAATCATCTTGTGGAATACAATCGGATCGCTCTGTGATGCATTCAAGTTTATTCTCTACTATATTAGTTGTGTTTGACAGCAGAACCAAACGTAAAGAAGTGGCAATAGACCGCATTAGTTTTTTGTTCTTTTGTGGTTGCTTTGCCTAAATATAAATACGAAGACTTGGTTGTGCAAATAAACTTAACGTCTAACTAGTAATGAATATTGTGATTGTTGGTCCAATACACCGTATTTTTGTTGTTGATTTTCTTAACAGAAACTAAGAGCTTTGTTGTTATTGTGTAGGAAAGCCAAGTGCTTTATTCGACACGGATGATTGAATTATAGCCTCTTTAGTGATATTTGTTAGCATCAAGGAAATATCTTTAATAGTATTAATAAACTAAATGAAGAAATCTGACGTATGCTCAACAACATATACTGAATCTTGATACTGTATCACTAGCAAACATTGCTGAAAAACAGGGACATAGAAAACTAAATAATTGGACAAAATCGGAACATTACAACATAAAAACAACTGCAGACATGAATTGCAGATGAGACTAAAATTTGTAGCAGGAAATCAACTTCAAAAAAATGTATCCTTTTTTTCGTTAGCCTCACGATCACAGCAGCACCATACTCGTTATGTCAATCAAATATGGTACTTACCGATGCACAAATAAATCCAACTTTGTCTTTCACGATTATTGCTTAATCTGTGGACCCCTCAGATGTAAAGACATGATTTGCCTCCAATCTTTTCTTCTCTTAATACCGTAAGTGTCAATTGAAGTGAGGTAGCAGGAACCTCTTGGTGATGATAAATGGGTTAAATCATTAAAACATATAGTTTTCTTAAGAGTGTAAAAATCCACTCCATCCCATTTTACATCTTTTTTCATTATCACTTTTATATTTGCCTCTAAACCTTAAAATAAGCCTAAATCTGCACGGATTCAGCTAAATATACAATAGCCTATTGGGGCTTAGAACATCGCCTGGAACCCAGAAGTGCCTAGATGTGGTGCTACGTCACGTGATTTCAACCTACCTGTTAAAGTGTGAAACATTAATCAAAACATTGTTGAAATAATACCAATAAAAGGGCAGAATATTAGATACAGCATTTGTATTGAATCTTATTAAATTGTGGTTAACATTATCAAGAATACAATAATACTGGACCTTTGGTCATTTTTTAAAAAACAAAGTGGGTATGCTCATATTACAGATGTTTACAAAATAAAAATATTAATGGTTGGATGGACTACAACACAAGTTGTAGTCCATCCAATCATTAAAATAAAAATCCAATCAAAAAAAAAAAATAATGATTGGATGGACTACAACACAAGTTGTAGTCCATCCAATCATTAATATTTTTATTTTGTAAACATCTGTAATATGAGCATACCCACTTTGTTTTTTAAAAAATGACCAAAGGTCCAGTATTATTGTATTCTTGATAATGTTAACCACTCACAGAGGTCCCACAATCGTGTATTGGAAGTGTGTTGTCTAACCTTAATACTAGACTTTTTACAGTTTAAAAGTGCTTTTTGTAAGTCGTACTAGAAACACGCCATTTAGCGTGTTTGTAGCTTTAATAATAATTAGCTGTTTCTCCACCCCTGTCTTCGACAGTGTGTGGATTAAAAAAAGGCTGTTGTGCACTCAATCCAAATTGTACATACACACTGTAATTCTGCATTGTTCCGAAGTAATTGATGACATATTTTACATACAACAATATAACATTAAGGACTGTGACTGCAAACACAAACATTAGTAACACAAACAAAGCTATGTTAGCTATGGTCCTAACTCTACACTCACATTTTAACAGCAACATCATGCTAGGTCAGCTTTTTTGCTCAGAAAAAAAATAAACTTTATACAAAACTGGATGGATGGTTTACAGCTCTCTTATATGCAGCTTGCTTCATTTTTAAGATGTGTAGCTATGTCTGCCTTGGCGGAGTCCAACCCTCACTGGAAACGGGTCCGAATATACGCCGGCAATGCGGACCAAGCTCTGACACTGATCGTACAGGGAGCGGACCGCCACAATCAGACAGTCCCTTGCCCCTTACTCTTTGAGCACTCCACACAGGACTTCCCAGGCTACACGGTCGAATGCCTTCTCCAAGTCCACAAAGCACATGTAGACTGGTTGGGCAAACTCCTATGCACCCTCAAGGACCCTGCCGAGAGTATAGAGCTGGTCCACAGTTCCATGACCAGGACGAAAACCACACTGTTCCCCCTGAATCCGAGGTTCGACTATCCGGCGTAGCCTCCTCTCCAGTACACCTGAATAGACCTTACTGGGAAGGCTGAGGAGTGTGAACCCACGATGATTGGAACACACCGTCCGGTTCCCCTTCTTAGAGAGGAACCACCACCCCGGTCTTCCAATCCAGAGGTACCGTCTCCGATATCCCCGCGATGTTGCAGAGTCTTGTCAACCAAGACAGCCCCACATCATCCAGAGCCTTAAGGAACTCTGGGCGGATTTCATCCACCCCTGGGGCCTTGCCACCGAGGAACTTTTTAACTACCTTGGCAACCTCAGCCCCAGAAATAGGAGAGCCCACCACAGATTCTCCAGGCACTGCTTCCTCATAGGAAGACGTGTTGGTAGGATTGAGGAGGTCTTCGAAGTATTCCCTCCACCGATCCACAACATCCGCAGTCGAGGTCAGCAGAACATCATGTCCACCATACATGGTGCTGAAATTGCACTGCTTCCCTTTCCAACGCTGCCCTTTGTCACCGATTCTGTCCATAACTTTCATGGACAGAATTTCTAGGCGTTGAGGGTATCTGGTTTGGTGGCTGAAGGAGTAGGTCTCTGCTTTTTGCAGATGATGTGGTAGTGATGGCTTCATCTGGCCAAGATCTTCATCTCTCACTGGATCGGTTCGCAGCCAAGTGTGAAGCGACCGTGATGGGAATCAGCACCTCCGAGTCCATGGTTCTCGCCCGGAAAAGGGTGGAGTGCCATCTCCGTGTTGGGCAGGAGATCTTGCCACAAGTGGAGGAGTTCAAGTACCTCGGAGTCTTGTTCACGAGTGAGGGAAGAGTGGATTGTGAGGTCGGCAGGCGGATCGGTGCGGCGTCTTCAGTAATGCGGACACTTAATCGATCCGTTGTGAAGAAGGAGCTCAGCTGGAAGGCAAAGCTCTCAATTTACCGGTCAGTCTATGTTCCCATGTTCCCATCCTCACCTATGGTCAGGAGCTTTGGGTTATGACCGAAAGGACAAGATCACGGGTACAAGCGGCCGAAATGAGCTTCCTCTGCTGGATGGCGGGGCTCTTCCTTAGAGATAGGGTGAGAAGCTCTGTCATCCGAGAGGACCTCTAACTAAAGGCGCTACTCCTCCACATCGAGAGGAGCCAGATGAAGTGGTTCGGGCATCTGGTCAGGATGCCACCCGAACGGCTAGGGAGGAGTTTCGGGCATGCCCAACCAGTAGGAGGCCAAGGGGAAGACCCTGGACACGTTGGGAAGACTATGTCTCCCGGCTGGCCTGGGAACGCCTCTCGATCCCCCGGGAGGAGCTGGACGAAATGGCTGGGGAGAGGGAACTCTGGGCTTCTCTGCTTAGGCTATTGCCGCCGCGACCCAACCTCGGATAAGCGGAAGAAGATGGATGGATAGCTAGGTCTGCATGCTATCCAGTATTATACTTAATACTGGTATATTTTAGAAAGCGGTATATACCGTATTTTCCGCGCTATAAGCTGCACCTTCAATGAATGGTATATTTAAAAACTTTGTTCACCTATAAGCTGCACAGGGTCATAAATTGCGCCTATGCTGCGCTAAAGGGAATGTCAAAAAATAGTCAGACAGGTCAGTCAAACTTTAATAATATATTACATACAAACCAGTGTGCAAATGTGCAATCACAAAAATAGTAACACTCAAAACATAATGCGCAAATGTGCAATCACAACAAAAGTAACACTTAAAATATTGCAGAGCAGTAGCAACACAAATAACGTTGCTCGAACGTTAATGTCACAGCACACAAAATAAACATTTAAAGCTCACTTTCTGAAGTTATTCCTCATCCATAAATCCCTCAAATTCTTCTTCTTCGGTGTCTGAATTAAAAAGTTGGGCGAATACGGCATCCAAAATGGCGGGCTCCGTCTCGTTGAAGTCATTAGAGTCAGTGTCGATGTTGTTGTCCAGCAGTTCCGTGAATCCTGCCTTCCGGAAAGCTCGGACCACAGTTGAGACCGATATATCCGCCCAGGCATTTACAATGCACTGGCAGATGTTGGCGTATGTTGTCCGGCGCTGTCTCCCTGTTTCAGGGAAGGTGTGTTCACCTTCAGTCATTCATTGTTCCCACGCCGTTCGCAGTCCAGCTTTGAATGCCCTGTTGACACCAATATCCAGCGGTTGGAGTTCTTTGGTTGATCCACCTGGAATGACGGCGAGTGTTGAATTAGTGTGCTTCACTTGTTTTTTGACACCATCTGTGATGTGGGCGCGCATGGAGTCGTAAATCGGAAAGTAGCCAGCTTTTCTTGAAAGTCTTTTGGCAGTTGCTGTGAAATAGTAGTTTGTGTGCGGATGGAGAGATTGAGTCTTTTCATGAACCGGACACACCAAGAAGCACCACCTTTAAAATCATCCAAGTGAAGTTCGCTTGCTAGCGCTGTTGCCTTCATTCGAATAGTGATGGTACTGACACTTCTGCTTGCTGCTCTCTGCTCAACAACCCACTGTTCGAGTTCGCCCTCCAACTTTTGCCATCTTGCTTTGTTCCCTCGGAAACTCTGTTTTGTCTTCTTTACTGTCATCTTGTTGCTTCCTACACCTACGCACCATTGATTCATTTATGTTCAATTCTCTCGCTGCTGCTCTATTTCCGTGTTCTTCTGCGTGACTTATTGCCTTGAGTTTGAATTCTGCGTTGTACGCGTGTCTCTTAGTAAGAGCCATTTTGTGGTCGTCTTTACAGAAACACACAAATGAAATGAACCGTTTAAGCCGTGCGCTTCTTCTTCTACGTGGGCGGGTGCTTACCTTGGCGGTTGCGTACCGTAGAACAGTGGTCCCCAACCTTTTTGTATACGCGGACCGGTCAACGCTTAATACTCTGTCCCGCGGCCCGGGGGGGTGTCCTTTTTTTTTCTTGTTTTTTTTTCTCTTCTTTGTCATGAAAAAGGGAGGTTTTTGTGGTTGGTGCACTAATTGTAAGTGTATATTGTGTATTTTATGTTGATTAAATTAAAAAAAATAAAAATGTTTTATTTATTTATTTTTTGATAAAAAATTCTTCTGCGGCCCGGTACCAATCGGGCCACGGACCGGTTGTTGGGGACCACTGCCGTAGAAGAAGAAGCGCTTCTTCTTTCCAGGTGGGTGGGTGCTTACCTTGGCGGTTGCTTACCGTAGAAGAAGAAGCGCTTCCTCTTCTACGGGGAAAAAAGACGGCGGCTGTTTACCGTAGTTGCGAGACCTAAACTTTATGAAAATTAATATTTATATTAATCCATATATAAGGCGCACCATCTTATAAGCTGCACTGTCAGCTTTTGAGAAAATTTGTGGTTTTTAGGTGCGGCTCATAGCGCGGAAAATACGGTACTTGAGACAATACAACCGGTATCTTTTGATGAAAATTACAACGTTGTTTTTGCAGCATACAATCTGGCAAAAGAACAGAGGCTGAATTTTGGAGACGACATCCCGAGCGCCTTGCGTATTGCCAAGAAAAAGCGTTGGAACAGCATTGAGGAGAAGCGCATCAACCAGGAGAACGAGTTGCACGCTTATCTCAGCAAACTCATATTAGCTGAGAAGGAGCGGTGAGAGCATGGACTATTCGCTAATTTAGTTTTTTGCATAAAACTAATTTACTGGTAATTTACTGCAGAAAACTTGAAGACTACAAGGAAAAGCAGGATGACAATCAAAACGGAGGCGACGCGGCCAAGATTGCATCCAAACACGTATGTTTTGGAAATATTTGTAACGTCCTGATTGGCTTTTTGTTACATTTGACTAACATGAATGTGACTTGATTAGGACAAGTACTTAATGGACATGGATGAGCTCTTCTCTCAAGTCGACGAGAAAAGAAAAGTGAGTACAGTGATGATACCAGCACAAACCTATGGTGTGTGTACTGTCAATAATCATCAGTTTTGTCCCTCTGGGAATCAGACAATAATTTTGCTGTTTGTGGCGAAACAATCACATTATGAAAATATAAAATATACTGTATACTGTACATCATGATATAAGCATACAGTTTGCCTGTTTATTTATAGCTACAACCAGTCTCTTATAAGTTAAGATATGATATCTCAAAGAAACTTAAAAAAAATGTTTTCAACTATATATTATATACATATACATACATATATATATATATAGATAGATATATATGTATATACATATATATATACGTATATATATATACGTATATATATATATACGTATATGTATATATATATATGTATATATACATATATATATATGTATATGTATATGTATATATATATATACATGTATATGTATATATATATATACATGTATATGTATATATATGTATGTATATATATATATATGTATATGTATATATATGTATATATATATATATATGTATATATATGTATATATATGTATATATGTATGTATATATATATATATATATATATATATATATATATATATATATATATATATATATCTTGATTGGATTATCCAGAGAATAGTGCTCGATACCGTGGTAGAGCGCAATATGTATGTGTGGGAAAAATCACAAGACTACTTCATCTCTACAGAAATCTACAGGAGATTTTAAATATTCCTGATGATTGAGGGAACCCCTCATGAAACAGTTCTGTAGAGATGAAGTAGTCTTGTGATTTTTCCCACACATACATACATACATATATATATATATATATATATATATATATATATGTATGTATATATATGTGTATGTATATATGTATGTAATTTCAACTATAATCCTCCTTTGATACGTTCCTTTTTTTAATGTTATTTTTAGACTTAAAGGTCAATGGATTAAATAAGCTGTGGCCACTAATGGTCTCCAACTGTTCACTGAAGATCCCTGGCTTTTCGTACTTTAAAGTGTGTGTGCACCCACTTGCATTTTGGAAATGCTTGTGAAAATGCAGAACATCTCTAATGTACACTGTGGTAATTTTTAGTTGTATTTAGGTTGAATTAATCTTAAATGCAAATCGGTGTTGTGTGTAAAAGGTGCAGATGAGTAAATACAGAATCTTCTGGCCAGCAAGCTGTGTTTTGCGTTTCACCAGAAACGCGAGATCCCAGATTATCTGTGTGGAAAGATCAGCTTTGAGTTGATGAGGGAGCCGTGCATCACACCCAGCGGGATCACCTACGACCGCAAGGACATCGAGGAGCACCTGCAGGTACAAATATTTAACAGTAGACGGTCAAGACGTACATGGGAACAAAAACCTTTGAGAATAATACCATAACATGAATTTATTGAGAAGATTTGTGTTCAAATACACTTAAAAGTAGCATTAACAAATCCAATAGTCTGCTCACTTATCAAATGTGTATGGTGTGTTAATCAGTAGTTGCTTTATAAAGAAAAGCTGTAGTTAATAGAAAACCTACAGGGAAACTTCTGTATTCATTGCCTCATTTCTGGCCAGTGGGCTTGGAATACTTAGGGCCTGATTTACTAAGATCCAAACCCCACGTAATACAGCGTGTGCAATTTATAAAATTGTATGTACTGTTAGTGGGCGTGTTGCAATTGAAAAGTGGTGCAGAGCACCTTATCTAAATGAGGATTTTATGTGTACTATACGGGACATCACCACAGAGAAACTAATTTACTTTACATTCATGTCATCATGCTCCTTATCAGTGGGGTTTTGCTATGTTTTCAAACAAACAGGATACATCTACCCCTTTTTATGGACATTTTAGAAGCAGTCTTGCACTGCAATTACAATGAGACCTCGTTTTTCTACTTTTTTCATTACCGCTGAAGGTGCATGGAAGGGAGGCGCTGCACTTATCACTCTGCTCTATACGCAAAAAATTCATACTACAATAAGTTTTATTCATACTAAAAATATTTTAATAAAATATATCATATGTGTAAAAAAAAACAATCATCAGTAAAAAATACTAAAGGAGTTCAAAATGTATCAATTAATTCGTTTTAATTAGCCATTAAGTCATCTAGCAAAGTATAAAGTTATAAAATGATGTTGCTGAATAGACGACATGTTGAATATTTTATATATCTGATCGTCCAAAGTGTTGACACCTACACAAATGACGGAGGATTCTCGTCTGTCTATGCAGCCGTGGTACTGATCATGCAGCCGTAGGTGGAACTGTCAGTTTCCACACCCTTCTGACACTTTCTTGAATAAAACAGAAAATAGTCCTTGAAAAATCACATTGTGCATGCTAAATAATTATATTTGCATCATCTCCATCCAGTATTGTGGACGTTTTGATGATCAGCATATCACGTTGTACAGACGCAGTCTACTTTGCATATCTTTAGTAGATCAGCTTTGCATCTGCTATCAGGGTTGCACGTGTTTTTTTTAGTACATGCAAACCTTTAATAAACCAAGCCCTTAGTGTTACTTGTTAAAAGAAGCCTGTCATCTTCACATCATTCTTAAAAACTGGTGGAGATAAATCTTATAGACAAAAAAATCTAATCTCAAGAAATAATCTGAATGAGAAAATAGGCTCTTTGCATCTATGCATATTTTCTAAACACAGGAACAAGGCAATATATAGAAAAGAAGTGGACAATAGTAAGGCCATGTCCACACAAATAGGCATATTTAAAATACACATTTTCCCTTGTGTTTTGGCATCTTGTCCAGACGCAAACAGTTTTTTTCTCCTTAAAAACAGAGTTTATTGGGAAAACTCAGGCCGGAATGTACATTTTCTAAAACTCTGGCGTCAACATTTGTGTGTTTTTATGAGTACAGCGGAGCTTTGTGGCAGTAGAAAGGTGCAACAATATTTTTAATGTTTTTAAACTTTGTTTAACCAAAGATAAAGATATTGACTTCTGGGTTTTTGTTTTAATTTTGTACACCTTATAACATGCACAGACAGGCGAATTAAAAAATAAACATTCATGTTTCCTTGGCACCGTGTAAGTGCGTGCTTATTTTAAAAATAATGTACACCCAAGAATAAATTAAAAAAATGTAGTGTATAAATCTATTTTTTTAAGAATCCGTCTTTAAAAATATTCTTTTTAGGCCATTTTTGCGTTTAAGGCTGGTATATACTCTCGCATCACTAAGCTTGCATCCCTTCTAACAGTGTCGTAATTAGTTTATAGCTCTTTTGTGGGGGCTAGTGCTTGACTTGTAATTCTCATCAAAAACACTTAAGGGCAGTGTGTCTTAAAGTAGCTGTCATCGACTTGATATTTACCTTCTTGTGAAGAGTGACAATGACGGATGCAACATAGACATTTCTGTTGGCACTGGAACTAATCATTCTAAAACATCAGTTTACTTTCAATGGATGTATTATTCAGAAACCAAAGGATAAGATATTCCTCAAGGTATTGACTTAGAATAGCTAGTACATTTTCCAGACTGGTATCCTCTCCTTGCAGGAGAAGAGGGCAAAAAGAGAGAAGCGGCAGGATATAGGATTTTATAACTTCTACTGGAAACAACAACAACCGAACAAGCCACAAAACAACACATTTAATAATTATTTTTGTTGAGCACTGAGATATTAAGTACACAATATTAGTCTGCATGCAAATGTTCAATCACGTTTCCTTTATTACATGCAATAATTTGTGCATTTCAAGCACAACGTCTGCTCTCCTGTGCTCAGGGAACCTGATTGGCAAAAGCTGATCAATCACAGCTCTGCAATCCATGTCGCCGTTAGGATTTTTGGGAGGCGCAAGGGGGGAGGAACAAGACGCCATCGTTAACATAATTTACGTGACGAGAGAGTATATATCAGGCTTTACTGGCTGTGCGTGTACGTCATATGTCAGCAACTAAAGGAGATTTTGTAATCCATAACCTCTGTTATGTTATACCAAATAATATATTTTGACAATCAGTTTGAATCGAGGATTGATTAAGAATCGAATTGTCACTACAGGAATCAGAATCAAATCAAATTGTTAGTTATTGCAAGATTACCCTCTCTAATTTCTAATATATCACTATATTGATTACACAGGTCAGCTGTGGTAGCTTTTTCAGGTTTATGCAGATTGCGCCTGACAGGCAGTGAATGTTTTTATGTGGACAGGGTTTTTATTTTTAACTCCACATTTGTTGGATATTTTTTTAACAAAGTGTGGAAAATGTGAGTTTAAAAAAAAAAAGAAATATCCATGTTGGTGTGAACATGGCCTAAGTGGAAATGTGTAGTTTTGAAATAACAAGGTGGAACTCCGGCACTTTCAACATCCCATTTTAACACTTTATTCAGCGAGTGGGTCATTTTGACCCGGTCACGCGAAGCCCCCTGACCCAGGACCAGCTGATCCCCAACCTGGCAATGAAGGAAGTGATCGATGCCTTTATCCAGGAGAACGGTTGGGTGGAGGACTACTAAGAGTTGGAACCCCCCCTTGGCCACCTTGTCCCCCATTTCTCCATCTTAAATCAACATGAGACTGTTGAGGACATTTCACCTATGCGCAGTTATGAATTGTCTCACTATGGACTACCAAACAGGAGCTGCCGCAACCTTTTGAATCCTGCTCTGAACTTGTGAGGCTGTACTCCCTTTAAGACTGTCCCACCGTCTACACTTTCGTCCTCCGATTTCTTTCCACACCATGGAGGCCGTTCTCTCGGTCTTTTTCTTATCTCGAGTGCCACAATTCCAGCAAAGCATCACCAAATGCTCTCGTGTCCTGCCAAGGGAAAATATTTTTTTGCATTCATTGAAACACTTCAACCTGAAATGGTAACTATGCCAAAACATTACGTTGTCATTGAGGGGGGTTACTTTGTATGCAAGTTTACATGACAGTGGAGAGGGAAAAAATGTGTGTTTTCACTGTTACAATCTTCACCTCTAGATGGCGACACAAATCCTTTTGAGCCTCGGCTGCACGCTTTTGATTGATGAGCTCTCCTTGTTACACTCACGTACAGACAATTGAATAAGATGAATGTATGCATTCTGTATTGTTTAGTATGGAGCTGAACATGTTTTTTAACAGGACACGTTCTTCTCTTAAAAATCAGGCTTGAACTGGAGAAATTAATTGAAAAAAATGGCTGCTGGATTTTTATAAATGCTGAATATTCCAAAAATGTGTGAGTTTTGTTTAAAGTAAAATAAAATGAACTCAACTGATCTAAAGACATCACATAAAACAAGCCACTTTGAATGCACACAAAGTTGCACAGCGACGCATACAACATTGCTGTTAGCGGTTATCTTTTCATTAGAAATCTGTTGCTTAAACAATCATCGGTGTGGAAAGGTATAGGTCAAAGTTCACTGTGTCATCCGCGATCCTGAAATGCTGGACAGATAGTGTAATTTATCATCCATACCTCCCAGATTTCCTGAAAACTCCACTTTGCATTGACTGATATTTTAGCAAAGTACATCAAGACCGGCTGCAGACAGTGTACATAATTATTAGCTTTGTGTACCTCTTCGTTTCTGACGAAATGGGTTATTTTGTTATTTTTTTCTTTTTTGCTGTCCTCCGGTGTATTAAATGTAGATATGTTGATAACATAAAGGCCCGGTTCAGGTTTTTTTTCTTGTTCAACCCCATTTATTCAAGCTTGTGATATTGCACACAGAAGTATCATTCAAAAGACATTGATGATTTTGACATGCCAACTCTTGCTTTCACGTTAGTATTGTATTTTTGGTTTGACGTCAATTTACACTGCAAGCGATTATCATAGCTATACGACAAAGCAAACGACATTAACCTGTGAATAAAATCAAAATCTTTGAATTATCTGTCCCCTTTATTTTGGGCATAGCTATATATTTTTTATTTTATGTTATGTCTCAAAAAAGTGTCTCAAATTCAGGGTTGTGTATTCAAATAGCTTCCGGTTCACATAGTCAAATATACAAATAGCAGCTAACAGGCTCCACATCCTCTCCATAATTCACAAATTGTCTTTTCATGTTAATTGGAATGTCATGTAAAAGCGGGTATTTACTCCGTGCCTTTATTTGCTCATAGAAGCTAGATTAAAGGGGAACTGCACTTTTATTTTTTTATTTTTTTTATTTTGACCATCATTCACAATCCCCATGTAGGACAAGAACACATTTTTCGTTTTATATGCTTTCTATCTAGTAAATAAATGTTAGCAAAAGTCAGCTAACAATGGAGACAATATAGTTGCTCTATTCCGCCTATAAAGCGCTTTAAAAAACACCCACAACACTCCTAACGTTTTATACACAAGCTATATATTTAATGTTATAATTTAATGTTTTCTTAACAACATGTAATATTTACATTTTTTGCACATTTTAAGCATACAGCAGCAGAATAATTTCACAGACTCATCACAACGTTTGCTTTTCCGTTCAACAACAACACTACTAATTCTGACTGGCTTAATGAGAGACAATAAATACTACTTTATGACAAATTTTATTTCAGAACTTTTTCTTTTTAAGCCTCAATATAAGGAGGAGGCTGCGATGAAGTTGTGGCTTGTCCAGGGTGTGCCCTGCCTTCCACCCGAATGCTGCTGGGATAGGCTCCAGCCAATTTAGCTGTACGTTTGACAACATCTAGAATTAACTTTAACCAGCTCAATACTGTAGCTACTAGTTACCTCTCTATGATCACTGATAAAATTAGTTTGCCTGCGTTAGCGCTTGTAAGAAAAATATTGCTTATACTTGGTTAATATGTAGATCACGACATGTAATAAGATGGGGCGGCATGACCCAGTGTGTGGAGCGGCTGTCTTGTAACTGAAGGATTAACAGTTCGATCTAAAGCGTTGATGGTGTATTTTAATTTGCACTTAAATTTTATTGACAATTTGTTTAAGAAACTTATAATTATTATTACAATTATTAATAAATTGTTTTTTATTTTAGCACTGTATATTTGTATGTACATTTATTTTTTATAATACAACTCTTTTTCTTATTAATATTGTCATCAATTTTTGAGTTCCCTCTTTTGCAGTATGTTTGAGTATGTATTTTGTGATCAGTCTTACCTAAGCCTTGATGATCTTTTTTTTGATTAGCATGGTTTAAAATTATTTGATAAGGTTTATCCTAGTTCAACTGTAAGTAGGTTAGATTTAATCATTGAATACGATTAGAATAAAAAGTATGATTACTAGTTCAGTGTTAATATTTAAGTGGGCTCCTGTAGTGGAAAAGTTGGGCCTCAAGGTCAAAAAGGTTAAGAACCCCTTATATAAAGCACTTTTTGTGTTATTCCAGGTATATTAAAGCGCTATATAAATACACACCATTTGGGGTATTGTTGGTGGTTTTTGGATGTTTTTAGAAGGCTTTATGGGTACAACAGAGTACTTTCATTAGCTGCATTGTAAGCCACCTCGTGCCGAATTTTACAAGGTAGAATGCATTAAAGAAAAAAAGGAAAAATACATGTTCTTGTCTTATATAAAAATTGTAAAAAGGTTTACAAAATTCCAAAAACAAGTGCAGTTCCCATTTTAAGTCCAGTTATCTTAGCCTAGCACAGTGCTTCTCAATAATTTTATTTTACGCCCCCTGAATGAAGAAGAAAATATTTTGTGGTTACAGTGAAGCCAAGTGCTACATACCCTCCGTCATATTCTGGTACGGCAAAAAAAAAAGCATATTCCCTGAGGTCACACGCGCCCCACTATTTAAGAAGGACTGGCATAGCATGAGTTATAACCACTTCAATCAAATCAAACAGATAATCCATTAAAATATTAGCATATAACCAATTTGTTTAGATGAAATACAGGAAAAAAAACAGAGAGACAAAAGCCTATTAACAGATATTTAATGTTGTTATACAATTCAATCAATCAATCAATCAATGTTTATTTATATAGCCCTAAATCACAAATGTCTCAAAGGACTGCACAAACCACTACGACTACGACATCCTCGGAAGAACCCACATAAGGGCAAGGAAAACTCACACCCACAATTAAGGTCCAACAAATGTTTTGTCTAAATATGATTTAAGTTTTATGTAGATATTAGCGCTACAACCGAGACCAACAATGGAGGACATTTGTGTACTGTAGTACCTCAATTTACGAGCTTAATTGCTTCTATAATGGAGTTCTTAACTCAAGATACTTGTATTCTTACTTGGAGAGTGGACTTTTACACTACAGTATCTCCTTCTAACTGCTTCTCCATCAAACACCATAATCAGCTTCTCCATATTTTCATGGATAAATGTCTGACGTTTGGATATGTTAACATTTTTTGGCTGACGTTAGACTCATTATGCTTCAGTATGGTGCAGACTACCAGTGATACTCTCAACTCACTCACGTTTTTGATGATTTCTTGCTTTAATTCAATGAATATAAACAATGTCTTCTTATCAGCGCTGTCCCTGACACTCACTTTCTTTCCTTGTTAAAAAAACAAAGTTATGTCCATTTTTAGTAAATAACACCAGATGTTTTAGGCAGATTTTCACTGTGACATTTTCTAAGCCAATTTATGACAAGGATGCTTGTGACATAAAGCATGACAATTAGCAGAAAGACAGTTCTTCTCTTAAATTGGGGCACTTTCAAGTTCGAGATACTATTTATTCATCATTTATTTCTGGAATGTGATAAAATTCAGCTATGTAAACCACTATGCTACCAATGGTCGTATGGTGCAATTTGTGTTCCTACGATCGCTGTTCCCAGCGTTGTGTAGAAATCTTGATTCTCTTTTCCATGAATCTTGAGATACCGATTTATGAAGTTAATTAGTTCTTGAACGTCGTTCGCCAACCGAAAGGTGCATATCTTGAAACAGATTTCCCCTTAATAAACAATGTAAACATGAATAATTGGTTCTAGCCTGAACAAAAGTCCTTATTTTATATTAAAAATGCACACTTTGAAGACGCTATCATGTGTATACATATTGTATATGGATCAAAATAACATAACAAGCGGGTTATGTCTCAACAATCTATTATTTGATCCAAACACAACAACAGCCAGCTCAACTGTCAATGTGTCCGCACACACACAAAAGTCATTTTGGTTCATGTTACCAAACATGTTGCTACAATAAAAAAAAAGGAAAATCCTTAAACGTCTCCTTGGATATTTGTGGTATTTGTTGAACAATCTTGGAGTGGTAAACAAGCATAGCGTCACCTTCCGGCCACAGCTAGCGTGAGCACAAACTAGCAGTGTGAGGTGGTCTTCTGTCGCCTTGTCTTTGTCCTTTGCTGTTAAAAGAGGTCCCCAGGCATTTTTTTTCCAGGTTCGATCTTATCACAGTTAAAATCTTGTCAAGTTGGCAGCTTTCACTGAGCAGCCTTGCAATGCCGCACCGTCGCTGTGAATGACGGCTCCTCTTTTTATAAACTTTTCCAAACACCCACGGCTCGCCTTAAATTGATCTTGCGTGCTGGGTCCCAGTATGGTCAGTTTTGGACATCAAGTTGCCATATAGATGGCGAGCCTTCTTTCAAGTGATAGCCTCGGAAATGCTATCGCAGGTTAGCTGTTTCTCATTTATCCAATCTAAATACAGCTTTTCCACTTTGTCTTGCACTTTGTCTCTGTCCTTGTGGAGGTATTTTCCCCTTTTGCAAAGTCGGCAACCATATAAACGTAATTTTTCTGATAATGGTTGCAATTGCGGACATTGTTCTTCCATATTTGTAAGGCAATCCATGTGCCTATGGCACCACCGCCACAGTCTACTCCTTGCAAATATGTAAACGTCGGGGACCACCCTCTTCAAAACAGTGTGTAAAGGTAGCGATGTCATCAAATTGGCAGCCTCCATAGAGCATCCAGCGGCACACAAAATTAATAAATAAATAAAAGAAGCGATCGTACACCGAGACATGGGTTGCACATCGAGACATATTTGCCTCGATTTAAACATTCCTATACCAGAAAAAAACACGCAAAGAGAGGCGTCCGTAGACTGAAGTTCCACTGTACCCTGCCACGTACCAATAAGTGGTGCGGTACAGATCAGTTATTAGGGACCGAATGTCCCTTTGGGACAGAGGACCCTATCTTACAAAAAAAAAACCTCAAAATTGCGCTCTAGCGTCCCCTAGGAAAAAACACAGACACAACTGCTTGTAACTTTCGTTATGAATGTCGTAAAGACATGAAACAAAAACCTCTATGTTGGTCTGACTTAGACCTAGATTTCATACATTGACATCCTTCAGCAAAAACCAACAAGAAGTTGGCAAAAACCCCTTCAAAAACAAAGGTTTCCTAAAAAAATGTCCTTTTTGCCTCTTTGAGCTGTAATTTGACCCCTTAAAATGCTTCAAAACTCACCAAACTGGACAAATACATCAGGACTGGCGAAAATTGCGATCTAAAAAACAAAACAAAAAAAAACTCCAAATTGCGCTCTAGAATAAATCAGACAAAACTGCTCTTGGGAAGAAAACACAGACAAAACTGCTTGTAACTTCCGGTAGGAATGTCGTAGAGACATGAAACAAAAACCTGTATGTAGGTCTCACTTAGACCTACATACAAGAAGGTAGGTAATGGGCAGGTAAAGATATGTTTTCTGGGTGATGGCAGGAAGCACCAGTGTGTATGGGTGAAAGAAAGAAGCACCAGTGTGACCCCAGGATCCAGGGAAGGTAAGTAACGTGCAGGTAATGTTATGTTGAATGGGTAAATGCAGGAAACACCAGCAAAAGTGGGTCTCGTTCATCGCTGTTGCAGCTTTAATTTTAATAGAATTCACATTTGTCAATGGAGACGTAAAAAATTGTGACAGAGCCTCAGTCTTTAAAGCCTTTTGTGTTTGGCTGTTGGTCATGAGATGTGAACGCTCAGTCGGACAGCGAGCCCATTGTTTTAGCTGACATCATGGCTGGTACTAGGAGGGCAGAGGACAGGAGGAGACATTAGTGTTGACTAGCAGGCAACAAACAGCACAGCATCGTAATGGTAAGAGGATATTTTTTAGTCTTTGTTGTGACTTCTATACGCTGATTCCCTGTCTGTGTTTGCAGACTTTCGCTATGTTAGCTGTTGTTCTGTTTGGTGCCTTTGCTTTGGCGTCTTCAGCCACGCAAGGTAAAATGTCCCACTGATCAGCTTTGTCGTGTGAGGGTGTAGCAAACTGTCCTGACGCTTGTCTGATGTCCACCAGTGGGTCTGAGCGCCAAGGTTCTGCTCTTCCCGTATGAGACAGATTTCAGCTACGTGACGCTGACTCCACTCAAGGAGATGACTCTCAAGGCCTTCACTCTGTGCTTACGTGTGGCCACCGAGCTGCCAGAAGAGCGCCAGATCATTCTGTTTGCTTACCGCACGGACGACTATGACGAGCTCAACGTGTGGCGAGAGAAGGACGGGCGTATTTCCTTTCACATGAGCGGCGACGGCACTTTCTTTCACCTCCCACCGCTGGGAACCTTTCGCACTAGCCTGTGCTTGACATGGGAGTCAGTTGCTGGACTCACTGCTTTTTGGGTGGACGGGAAGCGCAGTACATACCAGGTTTACAAACCTGGACACAGCATCCGTCCCAAAGGCACTGTCCTTCTGGGCCAGGACCCTGACAAACACCTAGGGGGCTTGGAAGCCCTGCAGAGCTTCGTGGGGGAGATGACTGATGTAAATATGTGGGACTTTGTTCTGTCCGGGAGTACCATTCAGGCTTGGCATTATGGCCGCAAGGTCCCTGAAGGCAACATCTTTAACTGGGCCACTATTGAGTATGAGCTGACTGGCAACGTGAAGGTGGTGGATGACGACTGACTCAGTGTGGCATCGTGTGGAGGGGTGATAAACATCAGTGTTGGACTGCTCCTGAAGTGTGCCTTACTTTTCTATATGTAATCTTACCTTAAAGTCCTCAATGTGCTTGGTTTCTGATATACAGTCATTTTAAATATAACAATTGCAGTCCAGCAGTAGGTGTTTTACTCAAAGCAACACGATGCATCCATAATAATAGTAAAAATTTAATAATTATTAGTAATTTTTTTTGTAATACATTTTCCTATTTTTTTAATCGATATAGTATTTAAGATTTTTTGTTTTAATTTTGTCATTATTGTTAATATCTATGATAACAGATACCGTATTTCCTTGAATTGTCGCAGGGCATATAGTATGCGCCTGCCTTGAATTACTGCCGGGTCAAACTCGTTTCGCAAAATAATTAGCGCATGCTTAGTATTACCGCCTGGTCAAACTCGTGACGTCGCGAGTGACACTTCCCCTGTCATCGTTTTCAAAATGGAGGAGGCTGATTTCAATACCGGTAATTTGAAATCGCATAAAGGGAAGAAGATTAAGAGCTATTCAGTAGGATTTAAGGTCCAAGCTTACATCACACTCAAATTTTTACTGCATGCCTTTGGTAAGTGCCGGAGTGAGAAGAGGTTTTAAAATAATTAGCGCATGCTTACTTTTACCACATGCCTTTGGTAAGCGCAGGAGTGAGAAGAGGTTTTAAAATAATTAGCACCCTGGCGGCAATCAAGGAAATATGATAGATAAACATTTAATCTTCTTGTCATTACATTGTACCTTTTTGCTGTTTTTCCCCCCAATTGTACTCATTTGTACAATAAGCGTATAATTGATAGTATTTTTATTTATTTTTCACATCTACTAATTTTTTCATACTTAAAAGAATAACAACAGTCAACAATAGGGATAATTATATTTATTTCATTTATTGCATTATCCATGTATCCATCGGGTGGCAGTCCCGCTCATGTCAAACTGAGTTGTGTATTATTATTTACTCTATTTAAATGTGAAATTTGATTCAACACACTTAATAAACAGAACCAAATAAGAACCAGATACTGACAATTTTTTTTAAGAGTTGTTATATTAGGGGTGTTGGAAAAAATCGATTCAAATCGAATACGCTGTGCGATTCAGAATCGATTCTCATTTTTAAAAAATCGATTAAAAAAAATTAATAATTTATGGTTTATTTTTTTTAATCAATCCAAAAAAACAATACACAGCAATACCATAACAATGCAATCCAATTCCAAAACCAAACCTGACCCAGCAACACTCAGAACTGGAATAAAGACACAAACACGACGCAGAACAAGCCAAAAGTAGTGAAACAAAAATGAATATTATCAACAACAGTATCAATATTAGTTATAATTTCAGCATAGCAGAGATTAAAAATCCCGCATTGACATTATCATTAGACATTTATAAAAATAAAAAAAAGAACATTAGTGTCACAGTGGCTTACACTTGCATCGCATCTCATAAGATTGACAACACACTGTGTCCAATGTTTTCACAAAGATAAAATAAGTAGTATTTTTGGTTCGTTTAATAGTTAAAACAAATTTACATTATTGCAATTAGTTGATAAAACATTGTCCTTTACAATTATAAAAGTTTTTTTTTTTTTAATCTACTACTCTGCTTGCATGTCAGCAGACTGGGGTAGATATTGCTGAAATCCTATGTAGTGAATGAATACAGAATCATTTTGAATCGGAAAAATATCGTTTTTGAATCGAGAATCGAATCGAATCCAAAAAATCGATATATTATCAAATCGTGACCCCAAGAATCGATATTGAATCGAATTGTGGGACAGCCAAAGATTCACAGCCCTCATATATATATATATATATATATATATATATATATATATATATATATATATATATATATATATATATATTCATACAGTACATAAATAAAATGCAACACCAAAAAGTTCTATTTTGGTTTCATCTGACCACATGACATTCTCCCAATCTTCTGCTGTATCATCCATGTATCCATTTTGGTATAAACTCAACTCGTCGTGTTTGGAGGAAGAAGAATACTGAGTTGCATCCCAAGAACACCATACTTACTGTGAAGCATGGGCTTGGAAACATCATGCTTTGGGGCTTTTTTCTGTTAAGGGGACAGGACGATTGATCCGTGTTAAAGAAAGAATGAATAGGGCCACATATCAGGAGATTTAGAGCCAAAACCTCCTTCCATCAGTGAGAGCTTTGCATGGTTGACCAAATACTAATTTTCCACCATAATTTACAAATAAATTCTTTAAAATTCTTACAATATGAATTCCTGAATTTTTTTTTCACATTCTGTCTCTCACAGTTGAAGTGTACCTATGATAATAATTACAGACCTCTGTCATCATTTTAAGTGGGAGAACTTGCACAACCGGTGGCTGACTAAATACTTTTTTGCCCCACTGTGTGTGTGTGTGTGTGTGTGTGTGTATATATATATATATATATACACACACACACACAGTGTATTTATATTATATATGTATACACAGTATATTATTGCAGAGGGCATCTCATATTACAACTTTACTGAAGGTTTTAGTTTTGCAATTTAACAATCTAATTTTAGGGATAAAATGAATGACAAACCAAAAAGAAAAGGCATTACTGTAAGAAAAAAATAGTATCATCTTTAAACATGTACAGGACCAGAAGGGAATTTTGTCTGCTTGTCAGATCTTTTGGAACGTTAAGCCTTGTAGGAGATTTAGTGCCATGGCAGTTCTAGGTATTTCTTTTCATATTATGGTAAAAGGAAGAAGTTTAGGTCCATGTAACTCTCAGCAGAGACATGAAAGGAAGGATTTGTTACGACCAGAATCCATATGGAGTAGCAAAGAATGAGCTTTAGGTCAGATGTTCTCCATCCAAGTGTAAGTTGCACTTTGTGTCCATGGCTCCTTGCACTCATTATCCCTGCCTGCTCCAACCATTGTGACCTCCTTGCAGAAAACCCACCGAGAAGTTTGCGGCGCACAGCCCAGGCTCCCTTGAGGGTGGGAAAGTGCCGTGTTTTGTGTGTGTGTGTGTCTGTATGTAGAACGTGTCTGCCGTGGGCTTTCTCTCTCTCTTGCTCCTGCTAAATAAGAAGGCAGGGCCAATGAGTTCTGACTGCGGGTCAGCAGCCAAATGTTCCACCTTCTTGGATGTTGCAATGCATCAATCGCGGTGCCCGCTCACTGTGTGGTAACACCTTTGTGGACCATCTGGTGGACCAAGCCTTGCCTCCCTCCACACACACACGCCTTCATGCATTTCCACCCAAAAGCGATACTAATTCCTCCTACGTGGAGTTAGAAATATCTTGTTTGAAGGAAATATGTCCTGTGGTTTACACCCACTAACATTGTACTGATACGCAGATATTTCTGATCAAATTTGAAGAATTGAAATGGTAAACCATTATACCAAAATAATTGCTTTTACTTACATCATTTTTAGATTGTTTTCAAAATGTTTGTCATTTGTAATATGTAAAATAACAGATTTACTGAATTTTTTACTTTTTGTTTTATAATCATTGTAGTCATTGTTCAGAGTTTTCCAAATGTTTTTCATGTACTGAATTTATTTATTATTAAATGTTCTTATTTTTTTAATGTTATAGTATTAAAAAAAAATGGATCGGTAATACTTATGATAGATTTACTTCATTTATTTAATACTATGTTTTCTTATTTCATTATTATTATAGTATCATTGAAATACTTTTTAAAAATTCATTAATATATGATAGTTGTATCTAATTTATTTATAATAAAATGTTTTTATTTCAATATTATTATAGTATCATTTAATGTTTTAGAAAATCTTTGTAATTAGTAATATATGGCTGATTAATTTGTAGAATGACGCACAAGTCTATTATTACATTTTGACTGTTTTATTATTATTATATTGTCTTTTTCACCATTAATATCAATGGTAGATTTACTTGATTTAGAATTACATTTTATAATTTCATATTATTATAGTATCAAGAAAGATATTTGTCACCAGTAATATTTAGGATAGATTGACCTAATTTATTTAATATTATATCTTCTTAGTTATTTTTTATTATAATATCATTTAAGATTTTATTCCAAATGTTTATCATCAGTAATATTTACAGTTGCTATTATTCATTCAACATTAAATTTTGTTTTTTATTGTATTTATTTGATATATATTTAACCTTACAGAGCAGACAGTCATGGAAGTATATATATATGTATGCGTATATCCATCCATCCATCCATCTTCTTCCGCCTTTCCGAGGTCGGGTCATGGGGGCAGCAGCCTAAGCAAAGAAGCCCAGACTTTCCTCCCCCCCGCCACTTCGTCCAGCTCTTCCGGGGGGGATCCTGAGGCGTTCCCAGGCCAGCCGGGAGACATAGTCTTCCCAACGTGTATGCGTATATTACAGTATTAATAACAAATTATATTTATACATATGCATTAAAAATGACCCAACAGAATTACTGTAGTATGTTTAAAAACTAAACAAAAAAAATAATTTTATTGTAAAATATATTTACCTATTTTTTTAAATGTTTAATCATAAAACTTCATGTATATTGAAATAATTGAAAATATAATGCAAAAAAAACACTTGAAATTGTTCGGTGACATGTTAAGACTTCAAATAAAAAAAATAAAAAAGTATTATATTTCTGTCTGTAGAAACAATATCTGCAGTATCCAAGGGAAATAATAGGAAAAATTACAACAAACAGCTCATAGGTTAGTCTGCTTGTTAGATGGATAAATAAAACAAAACTTAATCTTTATGAATGGGTACCTTTTTGCTACTAAAAATGGTTGTTTATACTTTATTTTAATGTGTGTTGAGATATTTTCAGATAGTAACTTTAAACTGCTATACAAGCTGTACACGGACTACTCTAAGTTCCATAGTATTGCCCCTTTAAGATGGTTGCTGAAAAAGGAGATACTAATAATAATAATAATAATAATGGATTAGATTTATATCGCGCTTTTCTATTGTTAGATACTCAAAGCGCTCACAGAGAAGTGGGAACCCATCATTCATTCACACCTGGTGGTGGTAAGCTACCTATGTAGCCACAGCTGCCCTGGGGTAGACTGACGGAAGCGTGGCTGCCAGTTTGCGCCTACGGCCCCTCCAACCACCACCAATCATTCATTCACCAGTGTGAGCGGCACCAGGGGCAAAGGGTGAAGTGTCCTGCCCAAGGACACAACGGCAGCGATTTGGATGTTAATAGGTGGGAAGCGAACCTGCAACCCTCAGGTTTCTGGCACGGCCGCTCTACCCACTACGCCATGCCGCCCCCCACAGTATAATGCCGCCATGCATTATACTGTAGCATAATGCATCTTGAAATGATGTAAAGTTCAAATAAGTGCTTAAAAGAGGGAGAAAAGGGTGAATGAAGTCTGTGCTCAAGCCAAGCGTGTTCATTATTGGAGATGCAGGAGATAAGTAGCTTTTGAATTATTCCTTGTGTGTCCAATGTGACATGTTTCATCCAAGTGAGCAAACAGTTGCAGGCCCAAGCCCACACCCCCTCACCCCTCCATGTCCCGCTGGCGGCCAGCCCCGCCAGATCTGCATATTGGCCCATGGTGCTTTGAGCTGTCTGCGGTGGCGAGGAGGTGCCGCTGACTCCACATGCGTGTGGAGCTGGTGAAATGTTTTCCAGGCGAGAGGAGCTAGACGACGGGCGGGAGGAAGGAGAAGCGGCGTGAGCTGGGTGCAGGGGGAGACAGAAGGAGGGCCGTTCTGGATTCCTTCGAGCAACTCCAAATAGATTTCCAGGCAAAATGTATTTGCATACGGCAAGACGGTGCTACGAGCTATCCCGGCGAGCTGTGTGTGGCATGTGTGCACTGAGCAGATGGCTCCTTTTTTCTACAGCTTTCTTGCAGACATTTCTGCCCATTAAATTGAGATCTTGTGCATTTTGTTGGTTTGGATCGAGCTGCTCTTGTTGATCGCACATCCTTCCTAATTCATGGCAGCGACGTAGCTTTCCTTCCTCCACGGGAATAAGATAGTGGATGTAATGTGCCAGTATGGCCGCTCGTCCTCCCCCTCTGGGCTGTATGAAAAATTCACCAGGCCTTCCCATTAGAGTCACTCCGAATCAGCGAGCAACGCGTCGCTTTGGACCGACACGACACTTTTATCTCTTGACACTTAACAACGCAAATGTTGTGTTTATCAAACATAAAAATCACTGCAAAGATGTTCCCCTTTCAGGTTAGGTCAGCTGCATTTTGAGTGTGCACACACACACACACACACACACACACATTCTTGCACTTGTTACTTTCTCGAGACCTTAGAAAAATGCCTACCTCTTAAGGACCACCCTTTCTAGATATATAAATATTTGTATTTTACAACATTAATAATGTATACTGTACATACTATGCAAATATAAAAAAGCTTGTTGTGAAAAATTAGTGGGAATTTTATAAGAAAAACTTTGAATTTTGGCAGTATTATAATAAAAGTCGTCATTTTACTCAACGCAAGTCAAAATTTTACAAGAAAAACTGAACATTTGTGCAATATTATGATAAAAAGGTGAATTTTGCGAGGAACCCTTAAGATTTTTGGCAATTTTATGAGAAGAGTCGTAATTTTACGCGACAAAAGTCACAATTTAATAAGAAAACTTTCAAAATGTTGGCAACATTAAAATAGCAATCAAGATTTTACTCCAAAAAATTTCACTATTTTACAGGATTAACAAAAAAATTGGCTACATTGTGATAAAAAATAATTATAAATGACAAATGTCACCATTTTGCATTAAAAAGTAATCATTTTACATATAAAAGTGATAATTTTACGAGAAAATATTGCAATATTACAGAAACAGAAAGAAATTGTATCAGAAAAAAGTCGTCACATCGTGAGAAAAAGACTGCTTTTTGTTTGTAATTGGTTTTTAATTTGTTTTTAATTGGTTTTTAATCTGCAATATTTACTTCAAGTTATTACAATATGTCTCTATATACATATTTATTTTATTTTTTGAATAATTTTTGGGCAAAGGGGACGCATTTCGATTTCTTACACACACTTGTTATTTCATATGTTGGCCAGAGGGGGAGCACTTCAATTTCTTACACACACTTGTTATTTCATATGTTGACCAAAGGGGGAGCACTTTTAAAACCGACACACAATTTTACAAGAAAAACTGAACATTTGTACAATATTATGATAAAAGTCTGAATTTTACTCAATAACAGTTGCAATTTTACTAGGAAACCTTAAGATTTTTGGCAATTTTATGAGAAGAGTCATAAGTTGACTCGACAAAAGTCACGATTTAATAAGAAAACTTTCAAAATGTTGGCAATATTAAAATAGCAATCGGAATTTTACTCAAAAAAATTTCACTATTTTACAGGAACAACAAAAAAATTGGCTATATTGTGATAAAATAATTTTAAATGACAAATGTCACCATTTTGCATTAAAAAGTAATCATTTTACATAAAAAAGTCATAATTTTCCGAGAAAATATTGCAATATTACAGAAACAGAAATAAATTTTATCAGAAAAAAGTCGTCACATCGTGAGAAAAAGACTGCTTTTTGTTTGTAATTGATTTTTAATCTGCAATATTTACTTCAAGTTATTACAGTATGTCTCTATGTACATATTTATTTTATTTTTGGAATTAATTTTGGGCAAAGGGGACGCATTTCGATTTCTTACACACACTTGTTATTTCATATGTTGGCCAGAGTGGGAGCACTTCAATTTCTTACACACACTTATTTCATGTGTTGACCCGAGGGGGAGCACTTTTAAAACCGACACACAATTTTACAAGAAAAACTTAACATTTGTGCAATATTATGATAAAAGTTGGAATTTTACTCAATAACAGTCGCAATTTTACGAGGAAAGCTTAAGATTTTTGGCAATTTTATGAGAAGAGTCTTAATTTTACTCGACAAACGTCACAATTTTATAAGAAAACTTTCAAAATGTTGGCAATATTAAAATAGCAATCGAAATTTTACTAAAAAAAAATCACTATTTTACAGGAACAACAAAAAAATTGGCTATATTGTAATAAAATAATTTTAAATGACAAATGTCACCATTTTGCATTAAAAAGTAATAATTTCAGGGACGGTTTGGCACAGTGGTAGAGTAGCCTGCGCAACCCGCGGGTCCCTGGTTCAATCCCCACCTAGTACCAACCTTGTCACCTCCGTTGTGTCCTGAGCAAGACACTTCACCCTTGCTCCAGATGGGTGCTGGTTAGCGCCTTGCATGGCAGCTCCCTCCATCAGTGTGTGAATGTGTGTGTGAATGGGTAAATGTGGAAGTAGTGTCAAAGCGCTTTGAGTACCTTGAAGGTAGAAAAGCGCTATACAAGTACAACCCATTTATTATCATTTATTTTACATAAAACAGTCATGATTTTATGAGAAAATATTGCAATATTACAGAAACAAAGAAATTTTATCAGAAAAAAGTCGACACAACGTGAGAAAAAGACTGCTTTTTGTTTGTAGTTGGTTTTAAATCTGCAATATTTACTTCAAGTTATAACAGTATGTCTCTACATACATATTTATTTTATTTTTCAAATTAATTTTGGGCGAAGGGAGCGCATTTCGATTTCTTACACACACTTGTTATTTCATATGTTGGCCAGAGGGGGAGCGCTTCAATTTCTTACACACACTTGTTATTTCATATGTTGACCAGAGGGGGAGCACTTTTAAAACCGACACACAGTCACTTTGAAAAATCCTTCCTTTTTGGGACCACCCTCATTTTGATAGTTTTCACCACCAGGGGTGCAAATGATTTATGTCCTAACTTATTCACCAGTCCTCATATGGTAGGTACTTTTCCCAGTTGATGTCTCAAGAAAGGTTGAAATACAAGAACACACACACACACGCACGCATGCACGCACACACGCACGCACTTATACAGCAGTCCTGGTTAGTTAAAACAAAGCGGACAAATACCCTTTTCAGTCGCGGCCTTTCACACCGACGGTGCGAGGCTTGACCTTTACAGTAGGTAAGGGTGCAAGCACCGTTGTCACACCTTAAGGCAGATTACTGGACTTTAAAGATACACAATGTAACAAGTTGACCTTAAAATAACCACTTTGGGCTAACGTGAACATTTTTGCTACTTTTCAGCGATGTTTCTGTAGCTCTTGACCATGTCTTTGTTATTTCTCTAAAGGTAAGTGTTTTATCCAGGCAGATTACTGGACTTTAAAGATACACTTACATGGAGTGATTTCTCCAGATTCTCTGAACCTTTTGATGATATTATGGACCGTATATGTTGAAATCCCTAAATTTCTTGCAATTGCACTTTGAGAAACGTTGTTCTTAAACTGTTTGACTATTTGCTCACACATTTGTGGACAAAAGGGTGTACCTCGCCCCATCTTTTCTTGTTAAAGACTTAGCATTTTTTGGGAAGCTGTTTTTATACCCAATCATGGCACCCACCTGTTTCCAATCAGCCTGCACACCTGTGGGATGTTCCAAATAAGTGTTTGATGAGCATTCCTCAAGATATAAGTATTTATTGCCACCTTACCAAACTTCTTTGTAACGTGTTGCTGGCATCAAATTCCAAAGTTAATGATTATTTGCCAAAAAAAAAATGTATCAGTTTGAACATAAAATATTTTGTCTTTGTAGCATATTCAACTGAATATGGTTTGAAAATGATTTGCAAATCATTGTATTCCGTTTATATTTACATTTAACACAATTTCCCAACTCATATGGAAACGGGGTTTGTACATACAGTATTTGATTCATTAGTAAAAGCAAAATCGAATGAGATGTAAAAAAAAAATTTGCATCATAATTAAGGTGAAAACAGAAAATTAGTTCTGATGACCTCACAAAATAAATACAATTCAAGTAAAATAATACATTTAAAAAATGATAAATAATACAATCAATTAGCATCATAATTTAAGTGGTAAAATATGTTGCTTAGATGAACTCCAAAAATGTGGGTAAAATATTAATTTAACATATATTAAAATAATTGCTATATAATTAAGGTGGGAACAAAATTGTTAAGAGAAAAAAAGTAAATACATTTTAAAATAAATAGCTGTGATGATCACATAAAATGAAAATAAATACCATTTAAGTAAAATAATAAACTTTTTTTTTTAATCAACACATTTAAAAAAAAGGGTAAAACAGAAAATGTAGTTTGGATTACTTAACAAAAGAAAAGAACACAATTTTGAGTAATAAAAAACAATAACACTTTTTGAAATTAGCATCTAATTAAAATAGAACAAAAACTAGCTCTGATTGCCTTACAAAATAAAAGTAATGAAAAATGTAGGTTATGAATAAAGATGACCAAAAGTATTTGTACCATAATTTGTGTTCAAAATTGGGGGGGGGGGGAGTACAAAAATTGGCCCATCCAATCAGCTGGTACATGATTGGCAAATACACATCAGGCTTCAAACTCTTGCATGGATAAAAATGAACGATAGAAGAATACATTGCCAAATTGTCTAACCTCCGTGGACATCTGTGGTCGAGCGTGCTACGGCTTTTAGCGTCAGATTAGCCCTTCTTCTTCCTCCTCTTCCTCAGTGGCCTGTGGGCTCCTGCACCCCTCACCCCCGCCCCAAAAAAACATATGAGTGTTGCCAGTGTGCACAAGGCTGCGAGACGCTCCATGGCCTCCTGATTAAATATTACAGCCCTCTAAATGGATGGAGATTAGACTCTGTGGGAATGTTAGGGCTTAATTTACCCTGCGGCCACAAGCCTGTGTGTGTGTGTGTGTGTGTGTGTGTGTGTGTGTGTGTGTGTGTGTGTGTGTGTGTGTGTGTGTGTGTGTGTGTGTGTGTGTGTGTGTGTGTGTGTGTGTGTGTGTGTGTGCGTGTGTGTGTGTGTATGTGTGTGTGTGTGTGTGTGTGTGTGTGTGTGTGTGTGTGTTTGTGCGTGAGTGTGTTTGTGCAACCAGGCAGGGAGGCGGTGGTGTTCTACATGAATTAAATACTTTTCTACGTTTTTGGGGTTCTTTTACTGGCTTTTAACAATGGTTAATGGCAGTGTCACAGAATTATTTCTTTATCAATAACATGTTTTTGTTATTGATGCTTCCATGTAAGATAACCACAATATTACAAACATCTCACTGTCGGATGCAGTGCACCAGGGATTGTAAATAATGTAAATAATTCCATGTTTATACTATGATGATTAACTTGTGTGATGACTGTATTATGCTGATAGTATATATTTGTACCATGAATTGATTAACATGGACCCCGACTTAAACAAGTTAAAAAATGAGTGTTACCATTTAATGGTCAATTAAACGCAATATGTACTGAACTGTGCAATCTACTAATAAAAGTTTCAATCAATCAATCAATCAAACCACACTATAAACAATAATAAACATTTTCCTGCTCTTCAGGGGAGTTTATATGTATATATATATATATATATATATATATATATGTATATATATATATATATATATATATATATGTATATATATGTATATATATATATATATATATATATATATATATATATATAATTAGTATATATAATATATGTATATACATATATTATTGGTATATATAATAAAAGTATATGTATGTATATATATATATATATATATATATATATATATATATATATATATATATAAACTAGTATTTTTTTATTCATGAAATAGACATTTTTTGTTAAAGGTGTTTAATAAAAATACAAGCATGTTTAACACATGTATCATTATGTAATTGTATGCATGTTCAAAATAAACTCAAACCATCAACATAACTTATAAATTCCTTTCTTTCATGAAGACATGAAAATAAGTTGGTGTAATATCTTATTCTGATGACTTGCATTGATTTAAAATCAGACAGGATTCACATTAGAGCTGATAACTTCCACATTTCCAATTTACAATTTACCTTCATTCTTTCCAATGAAAGTGGTTGATTTTGGCATCTTTTTTGTCCAGCTTCCATATTTGTTTTTATAAACTTTACAAGCAACACATTGACGGCAAACACCGTAGCATGCTAACTTGTGTGTACTCTGGCTTCCTGAGACTCTTATTTTATTAGCGCAGGCAGGATGTAGCAGCACTTTTATTGTGAAAACAAGAACTGTGCGGTCCGTCTTTAGGGATTTGACAGCCGGTACGATGCAAGAGTTTGTTGAAATAAAAAGTATTTCTCGCCTTCCTGTCTGTCATTTTTTCTTAATAATGATCTCACATTAGCCGGCGTCATCTCACAAGACCCTCAGGTGTCGCAAATGTCAATCAAGTGACGAAAGTGACGTCATGGTGAAGATTGATGATCGTTCATTTTTCGGAATATTTTTTAACTGACACACCGTGCGCTAGAGATGCGCGGATAGGCAATCATATCACCCGCAACCGCATCAGTAAAGTCGTCATCCACCCGCAATCCACCCGAACCAACATTTCATCAAAGCCACACCCACCCGCCACCCGCCCGTTGTTATATATCTAATATAGACGATGCAAGACATTAGTGAGGTTAGAAAGTGTAACTCCCTCCAAATAGCACAGACCCAATGGCTTTCTTGAACCGATTTATTTGAAGGCCTACGTTCCCTTCAAATTCACCGTGAAAACTGTAATAAATAAAGCAGGTTACAAACGTAAAAATAATAATATGCACAGCATGTGGATCAAACATTTTACCAAGTAAAATACCAACAAATGACAAATACTTCGTTGGCCATACCCGGAAGTAGCTTCCTTACATCCGTCGACAGACCAAACGAGACACCTCAAAATAAAAGTATGCCCACATACTGTTTCAAAGAGTGCTGTTCGTTTTTCGTATGTGGGTAACAACATTTAACTATTTATAAATGGTTGATATTTATAGGCTAGTAAGGTAAAGTGTTGTACCTGACAAGTTTGGGCTACCTTGCTTCTGCAGCGTTCATCAGAGGTGTCACGTGATGTTAGCGTGACGTTGTCTGTGAGGTGATATAATAATTGTACCATCAAGTACTGTCAGGCACAACACTTTACCTACTAGCCTGTATAAATCAACCAATTATAAATACACATCAGTAGGGTAAATGAACCTCTTCAACATAACATTTAACTATGTATAATGTAGCGGCTGGCTACGGGGTGGGACTTCCGGGAGAGATAGGGAAGTGACGTTATCGACAGGAAGTGAGAGTTCGCGTTGTCCCGGGAAAAGCATTAGAGACATGAGAGCTGTTGTGTGGTTGTATTACATCTTGTGCAATAAAGACAAGACAAACAAAGAAGTTTTATGAGCCTACATTCCTGGGATTATTACAATATATATTTCCGAATTGCTTCAACCGCCACCCGCCCGAATCTATTTAAAATCTATTTTTTCTTCATGTGTTGTGACCGCAAACCGCGCATCTCTACCGTGCGCGATCTACGATCGACATAATGGGCACACCTGATCTAGTGGTACGCCAAAGAATCACTCAATTAATTAAACTACAGTTTGTTTTCCTGTATTCAAAGAAGGGAGGGAGGTCAAAAGCATCCATCATTTTGTTGTCCTCGGGGGTGTTTTTCAGAACAGCCTGGTCCTCAGGGCCATTCGAGGGAGTCAAATCGTAGATTAGGATGTTTGTTTTTCACGAACAGACAAAACAATGGCTTGTCTGTTCTTAGTCCATGCCGACTCTCTCAAATTCAATTCAATCTTCCTTTTTTAGCAAACTTCTCCATGATGTGATCCATCTTGCGATTCAGTTCTGAAATCACCACAGTCTGTGTTCCCACAGCCTTGCCCAAACCTTCCATTGCGACAAACAGCCTTTGGGCTCCTTGAGTGGCTGCCATTGTCTTACCAATTTTACGATAGACCAGAGCAATGCCCAGCCCAATCAGCAGGTGCCCCGCGATCACGGTTCCAGATAGGTAGATGTCTTCCACATCCTCGATGGAAAGGACTGAGAGGCACATGATTCTCCATTTATCCCAGGAATCGCTCATCAGGGCAGCCAGGCTCCCCCGAACCTCTTTTCCTCGTCGAAAAAACTTTGTCAATTGCATCGAGAGTCCAGCTGATCATATCCATGTCTGATGTTTTAGATTTGAGGACAGCGCCAAGAAAGAGGCTTCAAAAAAGTTCAGTATCTAAATGAGTGTTTAATTTTGAATTCTTAATTCAAATTGTGGTTATTTTTCCAGGTGTTGTTATGCCATGTCGGCATTTTGCCGTGAATTATTGATGTCTTGGTTTTGTAGTTCACCCCCTATAAAATGCTTTTAAGGACACGAGCGCATGTTTTGAGGTCTTTGCATGAAATGCTGGAGTTTTATTATTTATAGACACGCGGGAGCTCTAAGGAAAAAGGTTTATTTAATCATAGGCACCATACTCTTTAATGAGAACACACACACTCACACCGTTTGGTGAGAAACATATGTGCATCTTATGTAGCACTGCAAGGCCTTTATTCTCCCCTCCTTTTGCTTATAATGGACAAACACATCCATCACTTACACATATGTGAGGAGCATCCTTAGACAAGCAGCACGTAAACACGCCACTGGTACACACACACGCACACACACACACACACACACACACACGCACACACAAGCAGCCTGTGCCAGTGGGCAGAGCCTAGCCTGAAAGATTGAAAGCAATTAAAACTATCATCTGCAGTGGCTCTGGGCTGGCCCGTGGCTGCGAGGGGGGAGCTGCCATTGTGCATCAGCCTCTCGCTCTCACCAACGCTCTGCGACATGAGAAGTCACAGAGTGGCAACACAGTCGCACAGCAAACACACACATGTACCGGCGCGCACACAATGTTTGATCGATCACTTTAGTGTGTAAACACATGAGCACGATGACGCATTCTCTTACTCTGGATCAGCAAAGTATTCATGCTGATAATCATGAATCAATCTAAGGTTAGTACTTTACACATTAATAATACTGTTTTCCTGAGGGGGGGAAAAAAGCATGACTTTATTATCATAACACTTTCTTTATGTAACTAACTTTTTTGTCTTTCAATTATTTTTTTAAATACTACTTTTTAATAAATCTCATGATAGTATGACTTTTTCCTAGAGACTGTTGGGATTTTTTTGCTTTTAAAGGCCTACTGAAACCCACTACTACCGACCATGCAGTCTGATAGTTTATATATCAAATTACAATTTTAAATTTCCCGCGGAGTTTCTTGTTGAAAACGTCACGGAATGATGACGCGTGTTTGTGACGTTTCAGGTAGGAGGGGACATATTAGCTCAGCACCAGTTACGGCTAAAAGTCGTCTCTTTTCATCGCCCAATTACACAGTAATTTGGACATTTGTGTTGCTGAACCTTTTGCAATTTGTTCAATTAATAATGGAGACTATAAAGAACAATGCTGTTGGTGGAAAGCGGTGTATTGCAGCTGTCTTTAGCACCGAGACACAGCCGGTGTTTCTTTGTTTGTTGTGAAGCTTTAACACAGAGCGGTCAAGCGAACATGTTTCTCTATGCCAACCAGCATGTTTTTGGATGGGAAAATTGTGATACATATCTTACCGGAAACATTAGTGGAATATTCGTCCTCCTGCAGTAGCTGTCAAAAAAGGCATCAGTGAGCTTGGCTCCTTGGCTTCTCTCTGAGACACTGGCGTGTTCACCGCAGCCATCCGACCTCTAGGTATGTATTTACAATCTCACTAAAACACTATTAAAACAATAAACAGATAAGGGATCTTCCAGACTTATCCTACTAAATGTGTCTAATTACATATGAAACGCTCACACTGCCGCCACCCGGAGCCGTCACTTTTTATTTTATTTTATTTATTTATTTATTTTCTAGTCCTTCACTATCAATATCCTCAGCCACGAATCTTTCATCCTCGCTCAAATTAATGGGGAAATTGTCTTTTTTTAGGTCCAAATAGAGCTTTTGGTTGGAGGCTCCCATTATAAACAATGTGAGGATGTGAGGAGCCCTCACACGGGTGACGTCATCGCCTGCTACTTCCGGTAAAGGCAAGGCTTTTTTATTAGCGACCAAAAGTTGGGAACTTTATCGTCGATGTTCTCTACTAAATCCTTTCAGCAAAAATATAGCAGTATCGCGAAATGATCAAATATGACACATAGAATGGACCTGCTGTCCCCGTTTAAATAAGAAAATCTCATTTCAGTAGGCCTTTAAATGCAACTTTATCCTTATAATATTACAAAAAAATCAATCAATCAATGTTTACTTATATAGCCCTAAATCACTAGTGTCTCAAAGGGCTGCACAAACCACTACAACATCCTCGGTAGGCCCACATAAGGGCAAGGAAAACTCACACCCAGTGGGACGTCGGTGACAATGATGACTAAGAACATTGGAGAGGACGAAAGCAATGGATGTCGAGCGGGTCTAACATGATACTGTGAAAGTTCAATCCATAATGGATCCAACACAGTCGCGAGAGTCCAGTCCAAAGCGGATCCAACACAGCAGCGAGAGTCCCGTTCACAGCGGAGCCAGCAGGAAAACATCCCAAGCAGCGCAGAGATGTCCCCAGCCGATACACAGGGAAGCAGTACATGGCCACCGGATCGGACCGGACCCCCTCCACAAAGGAGAGTGGGACATAGGAGAAAAAGAAAAGAAACGGCAGATCAACTGGTCTAAAAAGGGAGTCTATTTAAAGGCTAGAGTATACAAATGAGTTTTAAGGTGAGACTTAAATGCTTCTACTGAGGTGGCATCTCGAACTTTTACCGGGAGGGCATTCTAGAGTACTGGAGCCCGAAATGAAAACGCTCTGTAGCCCACAGACTTGTTTTGGGCTTTGGGAATCACTAATAAGCCGGAGTCCTTTGAACGCAGATTTCTTGCTGGGACATATGGTACAATACAATCGGCAAGATAGGATGGAGCAAGGCCGTGTAGTATTTTATACGTAAGTAGTAAAACCTTAAAGTCACATTCTAAGTGCACAGGAAGCCAGTGCAGGTGAGCCAGTACAGGCTTAATGTGATCAAACTTTCTTGTTCTTGTCAAAAGTCTAGCAGCCGCATTTTGTACCAACTGTAATCTTTTAATGCTAGACATGGGGAGACCCGAAAATAATACGTTACAGTAATCGAGACGAGACGTAACAAACGCATGGATAATGATCTCAGCGTCTTTAGTGGACAGAATGGAGCGAATTTTAGCGATATTACGGAGATGAAAGAAGGCCGTTTTAGTAACGCTTTTAATGTGTGACTCAAAGGAGAGAGTTGGGTCGAAGATAACGCCCAGATTCTTTACCGTGTCGCCTTGTTTAATTGTTTGGTTGTCAAATGTTAGAGTTGTATCATTAAATAGAGGTCGGTGTCTAGCAGGACCGATAATCAGCATTTCCGTTTTTTTGGCGTTGAGTTGCAAAAAGTTAGCGGACATCCATTGTTTGATTTCATTAAGACACGCCTCCAGCTGACTACAATCCGGCGTGTTGGTCAGCTTTAGAGGCATGTAGAGTTGGGTGTCATCAGCATAACAGTGAAAGCTAATACCGTATTTGCGTATGATGTCACCTAGCGGCAGCATGTAGATGCTGAAGAGTGCAGGGCCAAGGACTGAACCCTGGGGAACTCCACACGTTACCTTAACGTAGTCCGAGGTCACATTGTTATGGGAGACGCACTGCATCCTATCAGTAAGATGAGAGTTAAAAAAAAATTGTAAAAACGAAATTCCCCCGCATTCTGGGAAAAAAAGCTATTTATTCATCACAAAATATTTCCTTGTCCTATAATTAACATGCTTAGGATTTTAGTTTTTTATTTAAGAACGAAATTCCACATCATTTCCTCATAGTAGCTGCTTATCCTGTACTGGGGGATCGCACAGCTCGGTTGGTAGAGTAGCCGTGCCAGCAACTTGAGGGTTCCAGGTTCGATCCCCACTTCTGCCATCCTAGTCACTGCCGTTGTGTCCTTGGGCAAGATACTTTACCCACCTGGTCTCAGTGGCACCCACTTGACTTAGATATTGGCGACTTGTCCAGGGTGTACACCGCCTTCTACCCGAGTGCAGCTGTGATAGGCTCCAGCAACCCCCGCGACCCCAAAAGGGCCAAGCAGTAGGAAATGGATGAACAGATATTGGGTTTCATTATGTAAAGCGCTTTGAGTCACCTGAGAAATGTGCTATATAAATATAATTTACTTCACTTCACTTATAATCCAGAAAATACGGTATATATTAAAAAAATAGTTGATTTCCTTTATGAGGACTTTTCCCACAAACAAATGAATCTATATTTTTATTACAAAAAATGTTATCTAAAAAATTTAACTTTATCCTCGTCATATTACTCCTTTTTTTTCCCCCTAGTATTACTTTTGTCTGGGAAGTTTTTTTTTTCATGTCAACATAGCTCCTTGTTAGTAACATTGCTGAGGCTTTTTTTAAAAATGTGTTTTCTAACTAAAATACGACCTTTTTTCTTGAAAAAGACAATTTCATTTCGTCACATTCCGACTTTTTTGTTATAATATGACAACAAAAATAGTATTCGTCGGTGATGACTGTTCCATTATCTTAAGAATTTGATGCCAGGAACACGTGACAACGTAGTTGGGAAAGGTGGCAATAAATACTGATAAAGTTGAGGAATGCTCATCAAACACTTATATGGAACATCCCACAGGTGTGCAGGCTAATTGGGAACAAATGGGTGCCACGATTGGGTATAAAAGCAGCTTCCATGAAATGCTAAGTAATTCACAAACAAGGATGGGACGAGGTCACCACTTTGTAAGCAAATTGTCGAACAGTTTTAGAACAACATTTCTCAATGAGCTATTGCAAGGAATTTAGGGATTTTACCATCTACAGTCCGTAAAATCATCAAAAATCTGGAGAAATCACTGCAAGTAAGCGATGATATTACGGACCTTTGATCCCTCAGACGGTACTGCATCAAAAATCGACATCAGTGTGTAAAGGATATCACCACATGGGCTCAGGAACACTTCATAAAACCACTGTAAGTAACTACAGTTGGTCGCTACATCTGTAAGTGCAAGTTAAAACTATACAATGCAAAGCCAAACCCATTTATCAACAACACCCAGATGGACTGATGCAAAGTGGAAAGGTGTTCTGTGGTCTGAAGAGTCCACATTTCAAATTATATTTGGAAACAGAGGACGTGGTGTCCTCCAGAACAAAGAGGAAAATAACCGTTCGGAATGTTTTAGGTGCAAAGTTCAAAAGCCAGCATCTGTGATGGTATGGGGGTGTATTAGTGCCCGAGGCATGGGTAACTTACACGTCTGTGAAGGCACCATTAATGCTGATAGGTACATACAGGTTTTGGAGAAACATATGTTGTCATCCAAGCAACGTTATCATGGACACCCCTGCTTATTTCAGCAAGACAAGTGTTACAACAGCGTGGGTTCATAAAAAAAAGAGTGCGGGTACTTTCCTGGCCCGCCTGCAGTCCAGACCTGTCTCCCATCGAAAATGTGTGGCGCATTATGAAGCGTAAAATACGACAGCGGACACTGTTGAACGACTAAAGCTCTACATAAAACAAGAATGGGAAAGAATTCCACTTTCAAAGCTTCAACAATTAGTTTCCTCAGTTTCCAAACGTTTATTGAGTGTTGTTAAAAGAAAATGTGATGTAACACAGTGGTGAACATGCCCTTTCCCAACTACTTTGGCACGTGTTGCAGCCATGAAATTCTAAGTTTATTATTATTTGCAAAAAAAATAAAGTTTATGAGTTTGAAAGTCAAATATCTTGTCTGTGTAGTGCACTCAATTGAAAATGGATTGAAAAGGATTTGCAAATCATTGTATTCCATTTATATTTACATCTAACACAATTTCCCAACTCATATGGAAACGGGGTTTGTAATAGCCGAACATATTTTATCTGAAAAATATGATTTAAAACAATATTTCCTGTATCATTACAAAACAAACACACCATTATAATCTTTCTCCCTAAAATACACCTTTTTTATCATGTACCTGGAAATAAAATAATTGATCATCACAGCATGACATCATTCTCTGATTTTTACCTTCTCTTTTGTTTTATTTCTTGACCATAATACTTTTAATTGCATGCGCGTAGTCTAATATCTGCTTTTTAACTTTTTCTCCCGTTTTTTTTTTTTTTTTACTTTTTCTCCTTGTGTTACACAGTTATACTATTTACTGTATGTACATACATGTATGTACGTATGTATAAAATACAATTTTATGATACAGTCTATTGTAGATCAATTGGGCATACATATTAGATATATCAACAGTCTTTGTAATGTTTTTTTGTTTTCAGTCATTGAAGTTGAACTGTAAGTGTGTGTGTGTGTGTGTGTGTGTGTGTGTGTGTGTGTGTGCGTGTGTGTGTGTGTGTGTGTATGTGTGTGTGTGTGTGTGTGTGTGTGTGTGTGTGGGTGCTTGCGTTTTCTTGAATTCCTACCCTTCTTGAGACATCAACAACAAAAAGTACCTTCCATTTGAGGACCGGTGAACAAGTTAGGACATAAATCATGGTCCAAATACGTAAAATCATTGCTTCTTATAGAGAATGTCTCATTTGCACCCCCTGGTGGTGAAATCTATAAAAATCAGGGTGGGCCCAAAAAGGAGGGATTTTTCAAATTGACTGTGTGTCGGTTTTAAAAGTGCTCGCCCTCTGATTAACATATGAAATAACAAGTGTGTGTAAAAATTCAAAGTGCTCCCCCTCTGGCCAACATATGTAATAAGTGTGTGGAAGAAATTGAAATGCGCCCCCTTTGGACAAAATTAATTAAAACTATATATATATATATATATATATATATATATATATATATATATATATATATATATATATATATATACTGTAATAACTTGAAGTAAATAATGAAGATCAAAAACCAATTTCAAACAAACAAACAAAACAATTTTACTAAAAGGCTACCTTTTTTATATTTGTATAGTATGTATATATTATTAATGTTGTAAATACGCATCTTTTTATATCTGTCACGCCTGTAAATCTGGTTTTATGTTTGATCATGTTTGGTTTTGTTTTCTGGACTCTTGTTCCGTTTTTTTTCACTTCCTGGTTTGTTTTTGTTACCATAGCTACTCATTAGTTTATACCTGTTTCCCCTAGTCACGCCCCGATCATCAGCCTCTCACACCTGTTTCTAGTTACCACGGCCACTATTTATGTCACTTGCTTTCTGTTTATCGTTCTGGGATTTTTGCATTCTGCCTCATGCCTTCACGCACCCTCGATTACCTTGCTATCCATGCCCCTTGTACCGGTCACAGTAAGTGTTTTTGTGTTAGTTATTCATAGTTCTGCCACAGTGCAAGTTTAAGTTTAGTTCATTGTCTTTCATGCCATCGAGCAGTCGTTTTTTTTTCCTGTTTGTATTTTTGTAGCCAAGTTTTGTACCTCTTTGTGAGCGCTCTTAGTTTGTTTATTTTTGTATTTAGTATTCCAAATAAACAACCATGTACTCACAGTCACGTCTGGTTCGTCCCGTATTCTCCTTGCATCGAAGAAGCAAAAATAACCACAGTCCAGGCTTGACAATATCTACAAAGGGTGGTCCTAAAGAGGTAGGCATTTTTGTCAGGTCTCAAGAAGGTAACACATACAGCAATTTGTGTGTGTGCGTGCGTAAAAACACAGTGAAGACCACAGCGGTTATGTTTGGGCCTTCACCCTCATGTTTCTCTAGAAATAAACTTTTCTCCAAACAATATGAAAAGTTTATGCAGGCAGCCTCCAGTGGTCTTCATCTGAAAGTTGGAACATTTGAACCAACGATCAGCACTCCATGCAAAGTGTAACACACCTGCACACACACACACACACACATGGAGCTCCAGAGTCAGTTATCATTAAGGTGGAGTACTGCAACTCCAAGATGTTTAGGACAGAACCTGAAGCGTCTTCCACATGTTGGTCCACCTCTGGCCCTCAGCAAGTCTCCTCAGGACCCCCCATTACCAGCCACACTTCCTAAATGGGGACCTCGTTCTCTCGCTCTCTCTCTCTCTCTCCGATCAGCTCTCAAGCTGTCACTCTCACTTACCGTCGACATTAGCACCGGTGCTTCCCTCATCCTGGTCCTCCTCCCCACGTCCCCTCGGTGCGTTTGAGTCCATATATCTCCGGTTATTCAGCCCCTACTTAATTTGACAGCTCCCTGTTTTGTCAGTGTGACAGGCCCACAGCGAGACACTAATAGGCCACGGAGACCACCAGCAAAGGCACCAGCCAGGGAGGCCCCCGCGGTGCCAGTCCGCATCACCCTCCACGTCTCTCGGGGCCATGCGGGAGGGGGTCAGGGCTGGACTGGTCAGGCGGCATTGCTGTCACACGAGGCCACAGCAGACTGGACCGGGCCTCCGTGCTGACACCCGTCACACCCCACTATCAGCGCACAGACAAGAGGGCAGTAAAAAGAGCAGCCAGTGGGCGCATCTAATGACTGCGGCTGCCACTCACAGCCAAAGCTGCAGTCATCACACAGCAAAGGGAGTCCCACTACCTCCATGTTGGTGTGACTGACAGTGACCTGCTCTGCTCTGATATCTGATAATTGCTGGCTGGTGGCCGCGAGGGGAGCTCTCTTTTCTTACAACACGGTTATGACCTCAATTATCTACAAACCGCCTCACTCAAATTTGCCTTTTCTGTTAGAACTAAATCTGGTTCAATATTGCCTCGTTTCCCTGAAGTCCTTATGCAATGAAAAACTGTGCTATATGTATGTATGTATGTATATGTATATTTATATATATATATATATATATATGTATATATATATATATATATATATATATATATATATATATACATATCTATATACACATATATATGTACATAAACATATATACACATATATGTATATACAAACATATATATATATATATATGTGTGTGTGCGTGTGTGTGTATGTATGTACTGTATGTATGTATCTATGTATATGTATATATATATATATATATATATATATATACATACATACATATCTATATACACATATATGTATATAAACATATATACACATATATGTATATACAAACACACATATATATATATATATATACATATATATACTCATATATGTATATACAAACCCTGTTTCCATATGAGTAGGGAAATTTTGTTAGATGTAAATATAAACGATATAAACGTAATACAATGATTTGCTAATTATTTTCAACCCATATTCTGTTGAATATATTACAAAGACAACATATTTAATGTTCAAACTGATAGACTTTTTTTTTTTTTTGCAAAGAATTATTACTTTTAAAATTTGATTCCAACAACACGTGACAAAGTAGTTGGGAAAGGTGGCAATTAATACTGATAAAGTTGAGGGATGCTCATCAAACACTTATATAGAACATCTCACAGGTGTGCAGGCTAATTGGGAACAGTTGGGTGCCATGATCAGGTATAAAAGCAGCTTCCATGAAATGTTAAGTAATTCACAAACAAGGATGGGGCGAGGGTCACCACTTTGTAAGCAAATTGTCGAACAGTTTTAGAACAACATTTCTCAACGAGCTATTGCAAGGAATTTAGGGATTTTACCATCTACGGTCCATCAAGTCATCAAAAGGTTCACAAAATCTGGAGAAATCACTGCAGGTAAGCGATGATATTACGGAAATTTGACCCCTCAGGCGGTACTGCATCAAAAAGCGACATCAGTGTGTGAAGGATATCACCACATGGGCTCAGGGACACTTCATAAAACCACTGTCAGTAACTACAGTTGGTTGCTACATCTGTAAGTCCAAGTTAAAACTCTACTATGCAAAGCCAAACCCTTTTATCAACAACACCCAGAAACGCCGCCGGCTTCGCTGGACCCGAGCTCATCTAAGATGGACTAATGCAAAGTGGAAAAGTGTTCTGTGGTCTGACAAGTCCACATTTCAAATTGCTTTTGGAAACAGAAGTGTCCCCCAGAACAAAGAGGAAAATAACCTTTCGGATTGTTAAAGGTGCGAAGTTCAAAAGCCAGCATCTGTGATGGTATGGGGGTGTATTAGTGCCCAAGGCGTGGGTAACTTACACATCTGTGAAGGCACCATTAATGCTGAAAGGTCCATACAGGTTTTGGAGCAACATGTGTAGTCATCCAAGCAACATTATCATGGACGCCCCTGCTTATTTCAGCAAGACAATGCCAAGCCACGTGTTACAACAGTGTGGCTTCATAGTAAAAGAGTGCGGGTACTTTCCTGGCACGCCTGCAGTCCAGACCTATCTCCCATCGAAAATGTGTGGCGCATTATGAAGCGTAAAATACGACAGCGGAGACTGTTGAATGACTGAAGCTCTACATCAAACAAGAATGGGAAAGAATTCCTCTTTCAAAGCTTCAACAATTAGTTTCCTCAGTTCCCAAACGTTTATTGAGTGTTGTTGAAAGAAAAGGTGATGTAACACAGTGGTCAACATGCCCTTTCCCAACTATTTTTGCACTTGTTGTAGCCATGAAATGCTAAGTAAATTATTATTTGCAAAAAAAATTAAGTTTATGAGTTTGAACATCAAATATCTTGTCTTTGTAGTTAATTCAATTGAATATGGGTTGAAAAGGATTTGCAAATCATTGTATTCCGTTTATATTTACATCTAACACAATTTCCCAACTCATATGGAAACTGAGTTTGTATATGTGTATATTTCCATATATACACATATATATGTATGTACATACACATACATATATACACATGAAAACGTTGTGTAATGATGACGTGTACGCAAGACGTCACAGGTTTTTAGGAAATATGAGCGCTGCACACACACACAGCTAAAAGACGTCTGCTTTAACCGCATATTTACACAGTATTTTGGAGACCTGTGTTGCTGAATCTTTTGCAATTTATTCAATTAATATTGGAGAAGTCAAAGTAGAAAGATGGAGTTGGGATGCTTTAGCCTTTAGCCACACAAACACACGGTGATTCCTTGTTTAAAATTCCTGGAGGTGAAACTTTACTATGGATCAGACGCGGTCAAGCGAACATGAATCACGACGGAATGTCAACCAGCAGGTTTCGGTGAGAAAATTGTGATAAAAAGTCGCATCTTACCGGAGATCAGCTGACCTTGCCCCGTCCATAAAGCTGCCGTCGACTTCCCTGAGACACTGCGCGTCAACACACCCGTGGAGACACAGTTCCGACTATCAGGTACTGTTAAACTCACTAAAACACTAGCAACACAATAGAAAGATAAGGGATTTCCCAGAATTATCTTAGTAAATGTGTCGAAAAACATCTAAATCTGTCCCAATGCAATCGCCTTTTTTTTTTAACTTGATTTTTTTTTTTTTTTCTAGCCCTTTGCTATCAATATCCTTAAAACACAAATCTTTCATCCTTGCTCAAATTAATGGGGAAGTTGTCGTTTTCTCGGTCCGAATAGCTCTTTTTGTTGGAGGCTCCCATTATAAACAATGTGAGGACGTGAGGAGCCCTCACCCTTGTGACGTCATCGTCTGCGACTTTCGGTGAAGTCAGGGCTTTTCTGTTAGCGACTAAAAGTTGCGAACTTTATCGTCGATGTTCTCTACTAAGTCCTTTCAGTAAAAATATGGTAATATCGCGAAATGATCAAGTATGACACATAAAATGGACCTGCTATCCCCGTTTAGATAAGAAAATCGCATTTCAGTAGGCCTTTAAAATCAATGGGCATTTAAGTGCGTGGAGTCACTTTGTGGAACAACTTAGGGGAAAGTTAAAAACGTGTTCGAACATGATTCAATTTAAAAAACTGTTTAAAAAAGAAGTACTGAAGAAGTACGAGGAGGAAAGAGAGGGATGCCCTCAGCATAGAGCGATGGGAGAGAGGTGTATGGTCAGAGAGTGTTGTGTGTGTGTGTGTGTGCGTGTGTGTGTGTGTGTGTGTGTGTGTGTGTGTGTGTGTATGTGTGTGTGTGTGTGTCTGTTTTGTCTCGTCTTGTCTCATACCAACAGTGGTACTATTGTATTGTTGGTGTACAGGAGTTTTTCTTGTTTTTGTTTGTATGGTAGTGTTCTTGTGTTATATTGTTTATGTTAAATGTGGAATGAGTGAGAGGGGTTGGGATATTATAAGCATCTGCTTCATCCAACCCCTTTTTCAAGCCTTGCACAAATGTCTCTGCCAAGATGTAAAAAAAAATGTGTTGTTGTACTGTGCAGGTTTGAAATAAATACTTCAATTCAATTCAATGTCACTATTTTATAAAAAACATCAAAATAGGGAATACTGTGATAAGTCAGAATTTTATATGAAAAATATAATCATTGTGCATTATACAGTAAAGTAATAATTTTACATAGAAAAATAATAATTTTACATTACGAAAAAAATATTGCAATATTACGGAAACAGAAAGAATATGAGAAATTGTTTCCAATTTTATGAGAAAAAAGTTGACTGCTTTTAGTAAAACAAAATATGTTTTGGTTTGTTATTAGTTTTTAATCTTCATTATTTACTTGAAGTTATTACAGTATGTCGCTAGAGGGGGAAGAACTCCAAATTTTAGACACACTTGTTATTTCATATGTTGGCCGGGGGGGAGGGGGGGACTTTTAAAACCGACAAAAACCGAAAAAAATCCCTACTTTTTGGGACCGCCCTAATTTTGATAGATTTCACCACCAGGGGTGCAAATGAGATCTCTATTTTTTATTTTTTGTAATGTGCTTAAGGCCGATGACAAACGAGTCACAGACCACAGATGGCCCCTGTGTCGCACTTTGGGCAACCCAGCTATAGCAGCTTAGAGTTAATGGCCACCTATAGTCTTAGCACTGTAGTGTGTATTTGTTCCTCCTATGGTCACATATGGGAAGTGGGTTACAGTATGTCTCTATGTACATATTTATTTTACAAAGGTCCACTTAGGAGTTTTAGGGAAACTACCATCATTAAAGCATGACTTTGCACGTTTGGACAGGACAGCGGGGCAGCCATGTGACAGGGCGGGGTGTAGTTTTCATGGACTCTAGTATTTGTCTCTTTATTAGATACAATGTTTTTCCGTATTTGGACCATGATTTATGTCCTATCTTGTTCACTGAACCTCATAAGGAAGGTACTTTTCCTTATGGATGTCTCAGGAAGGGAGGAAATACAATAACACACACACACAGACACACACATTCTTGTATTTGCTATCTTCTTGAGACTTTGGCAAAATGCTTACCTCTTTAGGACCACCCCTTCGAGATTTATAAATATTTGCATTTACAACATTAATAATATATACATACTATGCAAGTATAAAAACGTAAGCTTTTACTTAATTTAATTTTTTTGAATTTTTTGTTTGTAATTGGTTTTTAATCTTCATTATTTACTTAAAGTTATTACAGTATGTCTCTATGTACATATTTATTTTACAAAGGTCCACTTAGGAGTTTTAGGGAAACAATCACCAATAAAGCATCACCAATAAAGAATTATCCTAGTAAATGTCTCTAAAAACATCTGAATCCATCCCTATGCAATTGCGTTTTTTTTTTGTTCTTTTTTCTAGTCCGTCACTATCAATATCCTCAAACACGAATCTTTCATCCTCGCTCAAATTAATGGGGAAATTGTCGTTTTCTCGGTCCAAATAGCACTTTTTGTTGGAGGCTCCCATTAAAATCAATGTGAATATGTGAGGAGCCCCCACACTTGTGACATCATCGTCTGCGACTTCCGGTAGAGGCAGGGCTTTTTTATCAGCACCATAAGTTGCAAACTTTATCGTCGATGTTCTCTACTAAATCCTTTCAGCAAAAATATGGCAATATCGCGAAATTCTCAAGTATGACACATAGAATGGACCTGCTATCCCCGTTAAAATAAGAAAATCTCATTTCAGTAGGCCTTTAACATTGACAGCCTTAGTATTCTTTTTTTAGAAGTGTTCAACTCTGACATAATGCCTTTATTTAATGACAAATACTACTAAAAAAAAAACACAAATAGCTCCCCTCACCGATGTTATTGTCAAAGCAGCTCTACTGGTGATGCATGATGGAAACCCTCTGAATTACTTACTAAACCTATTCCAACATATTTTACTGTACGAAACAATCACACTTTTGTTTGTACTCAAAGTCACATCTTCTCAAAGCATCTTTCGGTGCTGGAAAATGTCAAATTGCTTTATTTTATTTTGGCACTCTCATCATTTAGCAGCAGACCCAGCAAACAATTGTCTTGCGTTTTGCAACATGCTGAATATTTGTACACCTCCTGTGGAATAGTCCTGGAAAGTTAATTTTTTTCAGGTGTGGTCTACTTATTTTCTGTTAATGTGCTGCCTGTCAATTAAAAAAATATTCAAGTCATCCTTTAAGAGACGTTTGTTCTAACACGGTACAGTAAATGTTCTTCTCGCTATGATGAAGAGCGATGGGCGCCAGGGATCCAGGGGGGTCTGCCGGGGGTCTTTGGCGCAGTGAATTATTAAGGTTTACTAATACTTGATAAATCCCCTCTTTGTCCTGTCCATTACCGGCCTGTCACATCCTCTCCTGGCTGCCAGACTGACTCGCTTGCTTCATCTAGATGACAGAAGTTAAACTGTGTTCCGCAGGAGATGGGAGGCGGGGGGGGAAGAAGGGGGGCATGGGGGGGGCAGCACTCTGCCTGTAGACCCCTGAGGGCTGCTGGATGCTTGAGGAGGCCAAGGCGAGTGTTTAGTTTGTCGTCATAAGCAAATAAAGATGCAGGAGGTATCTCATGGTGGAAGGACTGTCTTCATCAAGTCCACTTGCATCCACCAGCTCGCTCGCTCATGTGATCACCCGAACCCCCCCTCCAACCCCTACCCACCCGGCACCCCCGCCTCCTCCCAAAACAGCTAACCTTGCCTCAGTGCGTGCCTGGCGGACTCTCTCGGCGGTCTCGACAGCCGAGCTGGTCGTTGCCCCGAGCGCTGTGGAGATGTCGCTTCATGTTAGCGTCACTGAGCATGCCTGCTCCTTGATTAGAGGCTGAGGTGGATGGAGTGTGTGTGTGTGTGGGTGTGTGTGTGTGTGTCTTCAGTAAAGCATGGGGGTGATCACTATAGTGTCAGCCCCCCTCCTCTCCTACCCGTAGGTTGCTTTTAAAGATCAGTGATTTGGTCAATTGGCAACTTTAATCCCACGGAAGGTCACTGATGACTCAATGGACCAGTCAGCAATGCCATGTGTGTGTGTGTGTGTGTGTGTGTGTGTGTGTGTGTGTGTGTGTGTGTGTGTGTGTGTGTGTGTGTGTGTGTGTGTGTGTGTGTGTGTGTGTGTGTGTGTGTGTGTGTGTGTGTGTGTGTGTGTGTGTGTGTGTGTGTTCCTGTATTGCTACCCTTCTTGAGACATCCATAAGGAAAAGTACCTTCCATATGAGGACCGGTGAACAAGTTAGGACATAAATCATGGTCCCAATACGGAAAAAACATCGCTGTAGCGATCTGCTGCTCGGATCGTTCAATTTTGTAGTTTTGATCCTTTTTTGTATCACTCTCCGTCGGTTCCTGTTTCCTGTTGCGATCCGCTGCTCGGATCGTTCCATTTTGTAGTTTTGATTCTTTCCTGTATCACATTTTGTAGTTTGACTCCTTAGTTCCTGTTTTTGTCTGTTTCCATAGCCACCTATCATTTTCACCTGCCGTGGTTTCAAGACACACACCTGTTTTACTAATCACCATCCTATATAAGCCAACCTTTTCTGTTCACTCATTCTGTGACTCTAATTTGCTCACATGCAACGGTTGAAGATTGTGCGGCATAGCAATGCCGGATTTGTTCTTCCGAGGATGCGTCGGGCAAGAACACAGCGAAAAGTAAGAAATAAAGTATTTATTAAACTAATTAAACAGGCTAAGAACAAAAACCACTGGTGCTAACAGAAAGGCAAATAAAAGCGCTAGCATGAAAAGCTAGGAAAACAAACGGAAACACAAACACTTGGCACGAAGGCACAAAAAGGGAAAACAAAATGATTAGCATGAGAGCTAGCAATAAACAAAACCGCAGCGTGAGAGCTAGCGAGTATTAACGATGAAAGCAAGTCTTCAACCGTTGCATGTGAGCAAATTAGAGTCCCAGAATGAGTGAACAGAAAAGGCTGGCTTATATAGGACGGTGATTAGTAAAACAGGCGTGCGTCTTGAAACCATGGCAGGTGAAAATAATATGTTGCTATGGAAACAGACTAAAACAGGAACTAAGGAGTCAAACTACAAAATGTGATACAGGAAATAATCAAAACTACAAAATGGAACGGTCCGAGCTGCGGATCGCAACAATCACATCTAATAGAGAGCCAAATACTAGAGTCCGTGAACACTTGCCCCCACCCTGTCACAAGGCTGCCCCGCTGTCCTGTCCAAACGCATAAAGTCATGCTTTATTGGTGATTGTTTCCCTAAAACTCCTAAGTGGACATTTGTCAAATAAATATGTACATAGAGACATACTGTAATAACTTGAAGTAGATAATGAAGATTAAAAACCAATTACAAATAAAAAAATTCATAAAAAAATCAAATTAAGTAAAAGCTTACCTTTTTATACTTGCATAGGGGTATGTATATATTAATAATGTTGTAAATGCAAATATTTATACATCTAGAAAGGGTGGTCCAAAAGAGGTAAGCATTTTGCCAAAGTCTCAAGAAGATAGCAAATACAAGAATGTGTGTGTGTGTGTGTGTGTGTGCGTGTGTGTGTGTTATTGTATTTCCACCCTTTCTGAGACATCCATAAGGAAAAGTACCTTCAATATGAGGACCGGTGAACAAGTTAGGACATAAGTCATGGTCCCAATACGGAAAAAACATCGCATCTGATAGAGAGCCAAATACTAGAGTCCGTGAACACTTGCCCCCACCCTGTCACATGGCTCCCCCGCTGTCCTGTCCAAACGTGCAAAGTCATGCTTTATTGGTAATTGTTTCCCTAAAACTCCTAAGTGGACCCTTGTAAAATAAATATGTACATAGAGACATACTGTAATAACTTGAAGTAAATAATGAAGATTAAAAACCAATTACAAATAAAAAAATTCAAAAAAATAAAATTAAGTAAAAGCTTACCTTTTTATACTTGCATAGGGGTATGTATATATTAATAATGTTGTAAATGCAAATATTTATAAATCTAGAAAGGGTGGTCCTAAAGAGGTAAGCATTTTGCCAAAGTCTCAAGAAGATAGCAAATACAAGAATGTGTGTGTGTGTGTGTGTGTGTGCGTGTGTGTGTGTTATTGTATTTCCACCCTTTCTGAGACATCCATAAGGAAAAGTACCTTCAATATGAGGACCGGTGAACAAGTTAGGACATAAGTCACGGTCCCAATACGGAAAAAACATCGCATCTGATAGAGAGCCAAATACTAGAGTCCGTGAACACTTGCCCCCACCCTGTCACATGGCTGCCCCGCTGTCCTGTCCAAACGTGCAAAGTCATGCTTTATTGGTAATTGTTTCCCTAAAACTCCTAAGTGGACCCTTGTAAAATAAATATGTACATAGAGACATACTGTAATAACTTGAAGTAAATAATGAAGATTAAAAAACAATTACAAACAAGAAATAAAAAATTAAGTAAAAGCTTACCTTTTTATACTTGCATAATATGTATGTATTATTAATGTTGTAAATGCAAATATTTATAAATCTAGAAAGGGTGGTCCTAAAGAGGTGAGCATTTTGCCCAAGTCTCAAGAAGATAGCAAATACAAGAATGTGTGTTTTGTGTGTGTGTGTGTGTGTGTGTGTGTGTGCGTGTGTGTGTGTGCGTGTGTGTGTGTGTGTGTGTGTGTGTGTGTGTGTTATTGTATTTCCTCCCTTCCTGAGACATCCATAAAGAAAAGTACCTTCCATATGAGGACCAGTGAACAAGTTAGGACATAAATCATGGTCCAAATACGGAAAAACATTGTATCTAATAAAGAGACAAATACTAGAGTCCATGAAAACTACACCCCGCCCTGTCACATGGCTGCCCCGCTGTCCTGTCCAAACGTGCAAAGTCATGCTTTAATGGTGGTAGTTTCCCTAAAACTCCTAAGTGGACCTTTGTAAAATAAATATGTACCTAGAGACATACTGTAACCCACTTCCCATATGTGACCATAGGAGGAACAAATACACTACAGTACTAAGACTATAGTGGCCATTAAGACTATGCTGCTATAGCTGGGTTGCCCAAAGCACGGCACAGGGGCCATCTGTGGTCTGTGACTCGTTTGTCATCGGCCTTAAGCACATCACAAAAAACAAAAAATAGAGATTGGTGAAATCTATCAATATTAGGGCGGTCCCAAAAAGGAGGGATTTTTCAAATGGTTTGTGTGTTGGTTTGAAAAGTCCCCCCTCTGGCCAACATATGAAATAACAAGTGTGTCTAAAAATTTGGAATTCTCCCCCTCTGGCCAACATATGTAATTACAAGTGTGTGTAAGAAATCGAAATGCGCCCCCTTTGGCCAAAATTAATTGATAGATAAATAAATAGATACTGTATGTATATAGCGACATACTGTAATAACTTCAAGTAAATAATGAAGATTAAAAACTAACTACAAACAAAAAAAAAAAATTAAAAAAATATTAAAAGCAGTCGACTTTTTTCTTATAAAATTGGACACAATTTGTCATATTCTTTCTGTTTCTGTAATACTGCAATGTTTTCTCGTAAAAGTATTACTTTTTATGTAAAATTATTAGTTTTTTATGTAAAATTATTACTTTACTGTATAATGCACAATGATGATATTTTTCATACACAATTCTGACTTATCACAGTATTCCCTATTTTGATGTTGTTGTTTTTTTATAAAATAGTGACATTGAATTGAATTGAAGTATTTATTTCAAACCTGCACAGTACAACAACACATTTTTTTACATATTGGCAGAGACATTTGTGCAAGGCTTGAAAAGGCGTTGGATGAAGCAGATGCTTATAATATCCCAACCCCTCTCACTCATTCCACATTTAACATAAACAATATAACACAAGAACACTACCATACAAACAAAAACAAAAAAAAACCCTGTACACCAACAATACAATAGTACCACTGTTGGTATGAGACAAGACAAGACGGGACAAAACACACACCCACACACACACACACACACACACACACACAGGCCCGACACTCTCTGACCATACACCTCTCTCCCATCGCTCTATGCTGAGGGCATCACTCTCTTTTCTCCTCATACTTCTTCAGTAATTCTTTTTTAAACAGTTTTTTTTAAATTGAATCATGTTCGAACACGTTTTTAACTCGTCCCCTAAGTTGGTCCACAAAGTGACTCCACACACTGAAATGCCGATTGATTTTAAAAGCCTACTGAAATGCGATTTTCTTATTTAAACGGGGATAGCAGGTCCATTTTATGTGTCATACTTGATCATTTTGCGATATTGCCATATTTTTGCTGAAAGGACTTAGTAGAGAACATCGACGATAAAGTTCGCAACTTTTAGTCCCTAACAGAAAAGCCCTGCCTTCACCGAAAGTCGCAGACGATGACGTCACAAGGGTGAGGGCTCCTCACATATTCACATTGTTTTTAATGGGAGCCTCCAACAAAAAGAGCTATTCGGACCGAGAAAACGACAATTTCCCCATTAATTTGAGCAAGGATGAAAGATTCGTGTTTGAGGATATTGATAGCGAAGGGCTAGAAAAAAAAAATCAAGTTAAAAAAAAAAAGGCGATTGGGTTGGGACAGGTTCAGATGTTTTTAGACACATTTACTAGGATAATTCTGGGAAATCCCTTATCTTTCTATTGTGTTGCTAGTGTTTTAGTGAGTTTAAATAGTACTTGATAGTTGGAAGGGTGTGTCCACGGGTGTCTTGAGGCCAGTGTCTGATGGAAGTCGACGGCAGCTGTATGGACGGCGCAAGCTCAGCTGATATCAGGTAAGTGGCGACTTTTTACCACAATTTTCTCACCGAAAACTGCTGGTTGACATTTGGTCGGGACCCATGTTCGCTTGCCTGCTCTGATCCATAGTAAAGTTTCACCTCCGGGAATTTTAAACAAGGAATCACCGTGTGTTTGTGTGGCTAAAGGCTAAAGCTTCCCAACTCCATCTTTCTACTTTGAACTCTCCACTATTAATTGAACACATTGCAAAAGATTCAGCAACACAGATGTCCAGAATACTGTGTAATTATGCGGTTAAAGCAGTGTGTGCGCAGCGCTAATATTCCTAACAGTCCGTGACGTCACTCGTCCACGTCATCATTCCCGGGAAATTTAAAATTGCAATTTAGTAAACTAAAAAGGCCGTATTGGCATGTGTTGCAATGTTAATATTTCATCATTGATATTTAAACTATCAGACTGCGTGGTCGGTAGTAATGGGTTTCAGTAGGCCTTTAAAGTTGTTCTAAATTCAGGCAAATATAATTAGTTTTTTGATGAGTACAAGTAAAATTCCAATTATTAACATTTTTAAGTTTTATTATAAAATTGTGACTTTTGTCGAATAAAATGACGGGTCTTTTCATGAAGTTGACAACATTTTAAGCTTTTCTTGTGAAATCGCAACTGTTATTGAGTGCAATTCCAACTTTTATCATAATACTGCATTTTGACTTGTGTTGAGTAAAATTACGACTTTTATTGTAATATTGCCAAAATTCAGAGTTTTTCTTTTGAAATTGTGACCTTTTTCCCATAGGTTGCTTTTAAAGATCAGTGATTTGGTCAATTGGCAACTTTAATCCCAGGTGCGTGTGTGTTTTGTGTGGCGCGTGCGTGTGTGTTATGCCTCAAAAGTAACACTAACGCGATCTGAAAGTTTTTCTTTTTCTTTGGCTTTTTGGTGATACTACCCCAGAAGGAGGAAAATGATGGCATTAGTCGTAATTTGTTTGACTGTGACGTACAGTACAGGAAAGCATAATGCGGACAATATGGGCAATATAATTTAAGTACATATGTGAATACATTTGACAAAGCAGCTTGTAATGTTAAGTACACTTTCTTTTTGTTGATGTTGTACTATTCCAATGTTAAAACACAGGCAGCGCGGTGGACAGGGGTTAGTGCATCTGCCTCACAATACGAAGATCCTGAGCAGTCTTGGGTTCTTTGATGGATTGATTGATTGAAACTTTTATTTTATTAGTAGATTGCACAGTCAGTAATTATTCCGTACAATTGACCACTAAATGGTAACACCCCAATAAGTTTTTCAACTTGTTTAAGTCGAGGTCCACGTAAATCAATTCATGGTAACCCCAGGCTCGGGATCTTTCTATGTGGAGTTTGCATGTTCTCCCCGTGAATGCGTGGGTTCCTTCCGGGTACTCCGGCTTCCTCCCACTTCCAAAGACATGCACCTGGGGATAGGTTGATTGGCAACACTAAATTGGCCCTAGTGTGTGAATGTTGTCTGTCTATCTGTGTTGGCCCTGCGATGAGGTGGCGACTTGTCCAGGGTTTAGCCCACCTTCCGCCCGAATGCAGCAGAGATAGGCTCCAGCGACCCCCCCGCAACCCCAAAAGGGACAAGCGGTAGAAAATCAATGGATGGATATATGTGCTTGAATGATTTAGTTTTATTATACGGTACTATTCCAACGTAAAAACACTTATTAAACTGGTGTTATGTGCCTGATTATCCATCCATCCATCCATTTTTTACCGCTTATTTTTTATTATACGGTACTATTACAATGTATTTCCCCATTTATACTTGTATGTGTCTGATAATGTTGTATTTTTCAGTACAAGTCCAATGTAAATACACTTATTATACTTGTATTCTGTGTCTGTGAGTAGTTTAGATTTTTTTTAGTTTATTATACGGTACTATTCTAATGTAAATACACATATTATACTAAAATCATGTGTTTGTGAGTAATTTTGTTTGATCTTAGTCTTATTATATGGCACTATTCTAATGTAAATCCACATCTATTATGTGTCCGCGAATAGTTTTGATTTTTTTAGTCTTATTATACGGCACTATTCCAACGTTAATATACCTATTTTCCACAAAACCATACCTATAAGACACCACTAGGTGACAGAAGCCACCCTTATACAACTCCCCTTCCACCTCTCCATTCAGTCTGTGACTAGTTTTTCTTTATTTTAGATTTGTATACAGTAGTAAATACACTTCCTAAAACGGCACAGTTCCTGTAAAACACCACAAAGTGAAAGGGATGGCTTTGCATACACCTTCCTGTTCCCTTTCCATGAGTTGTCTGCAAAGTTTAACTTTTATTTGAGTTATATTTAGCTTTATACCGCAGTCGTGTACTAATGTAAATAAACTATGCAGTGCCGATAAAACGCCACAAAATGGCAGCACCATTCTGTTAACACCTTTCTTTTTTTTCTTTGCATGACATGTTTCGTAATTTTATTTAATTTTAGTTGTATTTTGCAGTTATGTGCTACTGTGAATACATTTATTAAACACCATGCAGTGCCTATATAATGCCTCTAAATGATCGTATCGTTACACAAAAAGTGTTCTTTTCCCTTTCCTTTGTGTGTCGGTGAGTTGTACTTTATTTTAGTTGTATTTCATTTTATACAGTAGTACTCGTGTTATACATGTTGCAAAACGTATAAAACACCCCTTTGCGAAGATAGCCTGGCATCAATGATTGTGCCGGTGTAGCTAAGGAAGTGACCGGTGAGAATGATGATATAAGAGTGTGTGTGACCTTGGATCAAACTTTTTTTTTTAGATGGCCAAGGTCAGGTCATACTTCCAGTATGTCGTGCCGTGGGCACAGCTGTCCATTTGTGGACAATTTTCTCTGCCCAAAGGGACGACTGACTGACTCCATGGTCCTTGTGCACACACACACACGCACACACACACACACACACACACACACACACACACACACACACACACACACACACACACACACACACACACACGCAGTCCATCTGTTTGACTGTCTTTCAGTCACCCTACTGGAAAACAGAAGCAGACAAGTTGCTTCATTATGGATTTAAAGTATAAAAAGATATTACTGTTTTTTGCAGAAACATTAGTGCAGGACTTTACTTACATTTTTTTTCAGTGAAAGGTTAGTATTTGTAATTGAAACAAAAAAATCCTTTGAAAAACATACAACATATCAAACCAAAAAAATTACAGGCTGAGTGTGTTAAGTGTTAATTTATTGTCTGTGTCCTGTTTTGAAAGGACTAAGCATCCATGCAACACTAGAACATTATAAGGACATGAGGTATTAAGATGTAAATACTTTGTGCTAAACAGCATGTGCAATTGACAAAATAGCATGTACTATTAGTGGACGTGTTGCATGTCATTTACTAGGACAAAGTGGTCCAGTCCACCTTCTCTAAATGAAGATTTTGTGTGTACTATACAGGGCATCACCATGGAGACACTCATTTACACATTCATCAGGTCATGCTCCTTATGGGGTTTGCTATGTTTTCAAACAAGCAGGAGAGATATATGTACCACTTTTTATGGGTATTTTAGAGCAGCCGTGCAGTGCATTTACACTGACATCAACCATCCATCCATTTTCTACTGCTTATTCCCTTTGGGATCGCGGGGGGCGCTGGTGCCTATCTCAGCTGCAATCGGGCGGAAGGCGGGGTACACCCTGGACAAGTCGCCACCTCATCGCAGGGCCAACACAGATAGACAGACAACATTCACACTCATATTTAGTGTTGCCAATAAACCTATCCCCAGGTGCATGTCTTTGGACACTGACATCCCTTTTTATTTAATTTGTTTACAGCTGAAGGTGCGCTGATTGGAGAGAGGCTGCACTTAATCCTCTTAAGAGGCAAACAATGCATTCTTAAAGAAGGTTTTGTCATATAAAACATTATAACAATATATATGAATGTCGTCTATCTATCTATGTTGGCCCTGCGATAAGGTGGTGACTTGTCCAGGGTGTACCACGCCTTCCGCCCGATTGTAGCTGAAATAGGCACCAGCGCCTCCAAAGGGAATAAGCGGTACAAATGGATGGATGGATGGATATTCTAAGTGAAAATAACTGAACATCATTAAAAACTTACAGTATATCAAAGGACACCAAAACGCATCAATTAACTTTGTTTTAATCAGCTCTTTAAGTCCTTTAAGAGCAATAAAAGTATTTAATGATGTTGCTGAATAGACAGTATGTCTAATATTTTTTATTTCTGACCTTCCCAAACGTTGACATACAGAGGATTCTCGTCTGCCCAATGTCTGATCTTGCAGCTGTGTGTGGAACGGTCTGTTTGCACGTGCTAAATAATAAATAAATAAATAAATGGGTTGTACTTGTATAGCGCTTTTCTACCTTCAAGGTACTCAAAGCGCTTTGACACTACTTCCACATTCACCCATTCACACACACATTCACACACTGATGGAGGGAGCTGCCATGCAAGGCGCCAACTAGCACCCATCAGGAGCAAGGGTGAAGTGTCTTGCTCAGGACACAACGGACGTGACAAGGTTGGTACTAGGTGGGAATTGAACCAGGGACGCTCGGGTTGCGCACAGCCACTTTCCCCACTGCGCCACGCCGTCCCTATATATATAAATACCCTATATAGTGCTTGCAAAACGGCGATGAGTGTTGATGTATCGCATTGTGTGTTCTAAATAATTAGATTTGCATCTTGTCCTCCTAGTATTGTGGGCGTTTTGATGATCAGTATATATTCTGCATATTAAAGAAGATCAAGATGCAACATGTATTGCACGCCTTAATCTACTCACTTAACAGAAGCAAACCACTTTGCACATTTTTGCATGTTTTATCAAGTTTGCACGTTTTTTTGTACACGCGAACCTTTAGCAAATCAGGCACTAAACAGGCAGTGGCTTGTTCGTCTCATTTACATGCAGTCAGGTCAAGCTAATGCGACATCACTAATGTACCCTTACATTTGATTTGTCAATTGAGTTATACAAGCTTACTGGTCTCATCGTGGACATATGTTTCTTTAGACTAGACTTTAGACAACTGCCGCTACAGGAAATAGAAATGGCAGACTCACGCAGAATTCTACCACGTATGAAGATATCCGCTGACGTCACAGGTTGGTAAATGTCTCAAGTATGCTCAAATCTCAAAACGGCAAAAATTAAAAGAAAAAAGAAAATTTAATCATGGTTTAAATTCCTATTTTTGGCAATTATACACAAACACAGGTGCCAACAGTTAAGATCCCTTTAAAGAAATACAGTATTAAATATTTTTATGCAATAATATATTTAACATTTCTACAGTTAAGAATACAAAACTCCTATACATTTTAGTTTTAAGATGTCAATAGTATCTTTTAGGATTATGGTTATATGTTGCTCTGATTACTTTTTTGCACACTCTTGGTATTCTCTCGATGAGCTTCAAGATGTAGTCACCCGTACTTGCCAACACTCCCAGATTTTCCGGGAGACTCCCCAAATTCAGCGCCTCTCCCAAAGGCCACGCCCCCTCCAGCTCCATGAGAACCAGACTCAGCAATGTTGTGACCCTCTCAAACAGGACAATACTGCCATCTACTGTACATAGAATAGAATAGAATGTAAATATATTCTACATTTAATCTACATTTAAGTGCAGTCAAGGAACATGCATTAGGGAGTATGTTCTGAAGCCCACAGTAAAGAGACATAACTTCATCACGTCGCCTGGTTATTGACTCCAACCCAAGATATTACACCGTCGACAAGCAAAATGAAGAAATACGCTTGCAAGTTTCAGAACGATTTGAAACAAGAATTTCAGTTTATCCAGGAGAGTTCGAAGGTGAAGGGGTATGTTGCCTGTAAATTTTTTAGAACAGACTTCTCCATTGAACACGGCGGCCGAACGAATATACTCAGTCATGAACGGTCAGCGAAGCACACACCGTCCGTAGCACAGCATCATTCACAACCCAGTATTATGGGCCACCTCGCAAAATGGAGACCCGATGGTGTAACTTATGCTGAGACAAAGATGGCTATGCTGATAGCTGGAAGCAACATCCCGTTCTCCTTTGCGGATGTCTAAAACAAAGCCGTGAAGGATATGTTCCCGGATTCGGAGATCGCTAACCAATACGCAAATGGCAGAACAAAGGTTAATCAAATAGTGAAAGGTAAGTGTTGTTGTTGTTTTTTTAGTAACCAGCAAGCACAGTACAGTTAGTAGAAAAACTGTGTTTTTATTACTGTGTATTTGATAGGTGCCGTCTGAAATTCAACTATTTCTTTTATTTATATATATATTAAAAAATAAATATATATAACTAAAATTCACTGAAAGTCAAGTATTTCATACATATATATATATATATATATATATATATATATATATATATATATATATATGAAATACTTGTTGAATTATACTCCTCCCCTCTTAACCATGCCCCCCGACCCAACCACACCCCCAACCACGCCTCCGCCCCCCGACCATGCCTCCTCCACCCCCCACCTCCCGAAATCGGAGGTCTCAAGGTTGGCAAGTATGTAGTCACCTGAAATGGTTTTCACTTCAGAGGTGTGCTTGAAGCTCATCTAGAGAATGCCAAAAGTGTGCAAAGCAGTAATCAGAGCAAAGGGTGGCTATTCTGAAGAAAGTAGAATAAAAAACATGTTTTCAGTTATTTCACCATTTTTTTGTTAAGTACATAATCCACATGTGTCATTCATAGTTTTGAGGCCAGTGACAATCTACAATGTAAATAGTCATGAAAATAAAGTAAATTCATTGAATGAGGAGGTGTGTCCAAACCATTGGCCTGTACTGTAGGTACGTATACATATATATATATATATATATGTATGGATATGTGTATATATATATATATATATATATATATATATATATATATATATATATATATATATGTATATATATATATATGTATGTATATATATATATATATGTATATATATATATATATGTATATATATATATATATGTATATATATATATATATATATATGTATGGATATGTGTATATATATATATGTATATGTATATATATATGTATGTATATATATATATATATATATATATATATACACACACATACATATATATGTATGTATATATATATATATATATATATACATACATATATATATACATATACAATGAGGAGGTGTGTCCAAACCATTGGCCTGTACTGTAGGTACGTATACATATATATATATATATATATATATATATATATATATATATGTATGGATATGTGTATATATATATATATATATATATATATATATATGTATATATATATATATATATATACACATATCCATACATATATATATATATATGTATATATATCCATATATATATATATATATATATATATATATATATATATATATATATATATATATATATATATATATATATATATATATATATATATATTAGTGGGGCAAAAAAGTATTTAGTCAGCCACCGATTGTGCAAGTTCTCCCACTTAAAATGATGACAGAGGTCTGTAATTTTCATCATAGGTACACTTCAACTGTGAGAGACAGAATGTGAAAAAAAAATCCAGGAATTCACATTGTAGGAAATTTAAAGAATTTATTTGTAAATTATGGTGGAAAATAAGTATTTGGTCACTTCAAACAAGGAAAATCTCTGGCTCTCACAGACCTGTAACTTCTTCTTTAAGAAGCTCTTCTGTCCTCCACTCGTTACCTGTATTAATGGAAACTTTTTGAACTCGTTATCTGTATAAAAGACACCTGTCCACAGCCTCAAACAGTCAGACTCCAAACTCCACTATGGCTAGGACCAAAGAGCTGTCGAAGGACACCAGTAAAATAATTGTAGACCTGCACCAGACTGGGAAGAGTGAATCTACAATAGGCAAGCAGCTTGGTGTGAAAAAAATCAACCGTGGGAGCAATTATCAGAAAATGGAAGACATATAACACCACTGATAATCTCCCTCGATCTGGGGCTCCACGCAAGATCTTATCCCGTGGGGTCAAAATGATCATGAGAACGGTGAGCAAAAATCCCAGAACTACACAGGGGGACCTGGTGAATGACCTGCAGAGAGCTGGGACCAAAGTAACAAAGGTTACCATCAGTAATACACTATACCGACAGCAAATCAAATCCTGCAGTGCCAGACGTGTCCCCCTGCTTAAGCCAGTGCATGTCCAGGCCTGTCTGAAGTTTGCCAGAGAGCACATGGATGATACAGCAGAGGATTGGGAGAATGTCATGTGGTCAGATGAAACCAAAATAGAACTTTTTGGTATGGACTCAACTCGTCGTGTTTGGTGGAAGAAGAATACTGAGTTGCATCCCAAGAACACCATACCTACTGTGAAGCATGGAGGTGGAAACATCATGCTTTGGGGCTGTTTTTCTGCTAAGGGGACAGGACGATTGATCCGTGTTAAGGAAAGAATGAATGGGGCCATGTATCTGAGATTTTGAGCCAAAACCTCCTTCCATCAGTGAGAGCTTTAAATGGTTGACCAAATACTTATTTTCCACCATAATTTACAAGTAAATTCTTAAAAATTCCTACAATGTGAATACCTGGATTTTTTTCACATTCTGTCTTTCACAGTTGAAGTGTACCTATGATGAAAATTACAGACCTCTGTCATCTTTTTAAGTGGGAGAACTTGCACAATCGGTGGCTGACTAAATACTTTTTTGCCCCACTGTATATATAGTGAATAAATAAATAGAAATGAATAGAACTATCCCCCGGGAAGAGCTGGACCAAGTGGCTGGGGAGAGGAAAGTCAGCTTAGGCTGCTGCCCCCGTCATCCGACCTTGGAGAAGCGGAAAAAGATGGATGGATAAATAGAACATACATATCAAATACATCCATAGTATATATATATATATATATAGTATATTCTGAAAATATACATTATAGATATTATGGATGTATTAAATATGTATTTTCTATTTTGACTAGAAGGTGAGATGGTCCACCTTCAACACCACTAAATATATCATAAATTGTTCCTTTGCTTTGTTAAATTTTTTTTTTTTTTTTTTTTTAATTGTACCAGGAGTGTCCATCAGCTTGTCATCCATCTGCAATGATAGAATGCGAGGGCAGGAGGCGGTAAAAAAAAGCGGTACATTGACAGCCACTGAAAGGCAAACAAGACTTCCCTGCAGCTATGGCTTCCTGACTTGTTTATTTGCTAACTGGCTGGGGGTGTGGGGGGGAACATATGGTTTGCTAAAACATGGACTTGTAGTTGGGAGGCTGAGGCACCCTAAGGGCTGGAGCTGATGGCCTTTGGTCCTTGTCTCCCTCAATTCCTCCCGCATGGACAGCCAGCGTCACACTCACGTCCTCCAGGAGTTGGCGCTCTCCCCGTCCTCGTACTGAGGGAAAGTGATGAGAAGAAGTGGGGGGTGGACGGGGGATCGGACGCAGCTGGGAGAGTGAGTGACACCATGCATCCAAAGGACTGCTGGGTCCCTTGAGTGTGTTGCTGAGGGAATACGCGCCTGGTCCCTGCATGAGGCCTCGCTGGTGCTCGAGTCCCAACACATATGGACGTTTATTTGCCACACCTTTTTTTTTTTGTCCACACATTTTGGACACATTTGTCCAGAAATGTATCCTGCATGCTGTGGGAATTTGTAGAAGATGGCGAGCGAGCTTGATGACAGTGGAGCTATCGGCTACATGAGCTAACGTACGCACATGGCTGCATTGATATAGACACACACACACACACACACGTACACACACACACACGTACGCACACACCCCTCAGGATCCACAGAGAAACACTAGACGAAATCAAGGCTCCAGTGTACACACATGGTCTCACACACCCCACATTGATGAACAAACACATGCACTCCCTGTGGGTCAGTGACTTAATATGCACATACTTACACATTGTTGATACACACACACCACGCACTCGCGCACTCACACACAAACACACACACACAAACGTACTCACACACCCCCTGAAGGTCAGCACTGTGATGGACAGCAGTAGTGATGCGCTCTGACAGGATCAGCTGCTTCCTTTCATTTCCACTTGCTTTTACCCTGTCAGGTGACACCCAAATCTGCACAGAAAATATATATATTTATGTTTAAGAAAAAAAAAAGAAAAGTGAAAGCCTCCAAGTCAGAGGTAAACTACAGCAGCTTTCTGTCTGAGACACACAGTAGAAGTGCACCTGTGAGGATCTCTCTCCCTTTTTCCAACGAGGCCCGCATAGCATCCTCGGTCTTTCTGTGTGGAGTTTGCATGTTCTCCCCGCGACTGCGTGGGTTCCCTCCGGGTACTCCGGCTTCCTCCCACTTCCAAAGACATGCACCTGGGGATAGGTTGATTGCAACACTAAATTGGCCCCAGTGTGTGAATGTGAGTGTGAAAGTTGTCTATCTGTGTTGGCCCTGTGGAGACTTGTCCAGGGTGTACCCCGCCTTCCTCCCGAATACAGCCGACAGAGGCTCCAGCACCCCCCTTACCCCCAAAAAAGGGACAAACAGTAGACGATGCATGGATATATAATACAGTATATACATATGTGTGTATATACATACTGTATGTGTGTGTGTGCATATATATATATACTGTATACACAAATATATACTCATGTATAAATATACATATATACACTAATGTATATACTGTATATTTTAAATATACATATATATGCATACATATATACACATACATACAGTATATACTGTACATATATTCATACTGTATATATATACTCAGTATACATACATACAGTACAGGCCAAAATTTGGACACACCTCATTCAATGGGCTTTCTTTTTTTTCATGACTTACATTGTAGATTGTCACTGAAGGCATCAAAACTATGAATGAACACGTGTTAAGTACTTAACAAAAGATGAAATAACTTGAAACATGTTATATATTCTAGTTTCTTCAAAATTGCCACCATGTGCTCTGATTACTTTTTCGCACACTCTTGGCATTCTCTCCATGAGCTTCAAGAGGTATGAAATGGTTTCACATATATTTTTGATGCCTTCAGTGACAATCTACAACAATGGCAATAGTCATTTTAGATGAAAATAAAGAAAACACATTGAAATCAGAAGGTGTATCCAATCTTTTGACCTGTACTGTATATATACAGTGGGGCAAAATATTTAGTCTGTCACCAATTGTGCAAGTTCTCCCAATTAAAAGATGAGAGGCCTGTAATATTCATCAAAGTTACACTTCAACTGTGAGAAAAAAAAATCCACAAACTCACATTGTCTGATTTTTAAATAATTTATTTGCACACGGCTTCACGGTGGCAGAGGGGTTAGTGCGTCTGCCTCACAATACGAAGGTCCTGCAGTCCTGGGTTCAAATCCAGGCTCAGGATCTTTCTGTGTGGAGTTTGCATGTTCTCCCCGTGACTGCGTGGGTTCCCTCCGGGTACTCCGGCTTCCTCTCACCTCCAAAGACATGCACCTGGGGATAGGTTGATTGGCAACACTAAATTGGCCCCCAGTGTGTGAATGTGAGTGTGAATGTTGTCTGTCTATCTGTGTTGGCCCTGTGATGAGGTGGCGACTTGTCCAGGGTGTACCCCGCCTTCCGCCCGATTGTAGCTGAGATAGGCGCCAGCGCCCCCCGCGACCCCAAAAAGGGAATAAGCGGTAGAAAATGGATGGATGGATTATTTGCACATTTTGGTGGAAAGTAAGTATTTGGTTAATGACAAAATGTCATCTCTATACTTTGTTATATAAGCTGTGTTGGCAATGACAGTGGTCAAATGTTTCCTGTAACTCTTCAGAAGGTTTTCACACACTGTTGCTGGTATTTTGGACCATTCCTCCATGCAGATCTCCTCAACAGCAGTATTATTTTGGGGCTGTTGCTGGGCAACACTGACTTTCAACTCCCTCCAAAGATTTTCCACGGGGTTGAGATCTGGAGACTGGCCTGGCCACTCCAGGACCTTGAAATGCTTCTTACAAAGTCACTCCTTCGTTGCCCGGGCGTTGTGTTTGGGATCATTGTCATGCTGATACGCCCAGCCATGTTTCATCTGCAATGCCCTTGCTGATGGACCGAGGTTTTCACTCAAAATCTCACAAAACACGGCTCCATCAATTATTTCCTTTACACGGATCAGTCATCCTGGTCCTTACTCAGTGGCCTAGTGGTTAGTGTGTCCGCTCTGAGATAGGTAAGTTGGGAGTTTAAACCCCGGCCGAGTCATACCAAAGACTATAAAAATGGGACTCATTACCTCCCTGCTTGGCACTCAGCATAAAGGGTTGGAATTGGGGGTTAAATCAACACAAATGATTAGGGCGCGGCACCGCTGCTGCCCACTGCTCCCCTCACTTCACAGGGGGTGAACAAGAGGATGGGTCAAATGCAGAGGACAATTTTCACCACACCTTGTGTGTGTGTGACAATCATTGGTACTTTAACTTTAACTTTGCAGAAAAACAGCCCCAAAACATGATGTTTCCACCCCCATGCTTCACAGTAGGTATGGTGTTCTAATCACACATCTCTGGCTTCATAATAAAAGCACTTGAGCATCACATCAGGTCTAACTAGATAACAAAATGAAAAATCATCTTACATTACCAATATGCTTTGTCTAAGATGTTTTGTATTGCAATCTGTGATATTTCAACCAAAATAAATGTTTTCCGCCAAATTGAAATAAAGTGTATATTCCTATACAACCTACTTTGGTTGATAATTCTCAATTACAGAATGTTTTAATAATAAATGACAGTTAAAACATTGTCATGTAGTTTGTACAGTCCTTTGAGACATTTGTGATTTAGGGCTATATAAATAAACATTGATTGATTGATTGATGAATACCATTAACTTGTACAACATGTAATGTACAGAATATTAGAAACATTTATTAAAGTAGAAATAACAGTGATTGGCAACACTAAATTGGCCCTAGTGTGTGAATGTGAGTGTGAATGTTGTCTGTCTATCTGTGTTGGCCCTGCGATGAGGTGGCGACTTGTCCAGGGTGTACCCCGCCTTCCGCCCGATTGTAGCTGAGATAGGCGCCAGCGCCCCCCGCGACCCCGAAAGGGAATAAGCGGTAGAAAATGGATGGATGGATGGAAATAACAGCTTACATTACCAAACATCTTTGACAATGATCGCCATTATCGATGTGTGAAACTGGTATCTAAACATGGAAGTGTAGCTCCTCTTTTGAATGCATTTGCTCCCACAGCAAGAATACTAATGATGTATTCCTACAAAACACAAAATCAGGCAAGACAACGCACTGCAGGTGAATTTAAATGAAACAATAATAAGTAAAAATATAAAGGTGATTTAAAAATAAATGATAAAAAAAACATTTTTTAAAGTGTTTTTTTTTTGTTTATTTTAATTATTTTTTTTACAAAATGTTATTTAGATAGATAGATAGATAGATAGATAGATCTTTGATTCTTTCAGGAGAGTTCCTTCAGGAAAATTTTAATTCCAGCAGCAGTGTACAGAATTGAGATCGAATTTAAAAAAGTAAAAAGTAGATAATTGGGGTATGAATGGAAATAAAATAGCAAAATATTACAATGACAGTAAAAATAAAAAGCAACAATCGAAATAAAAATATAACTGTAAAATAAGAATATAACAACAGAAACTAGGCAGTAGTGACCTTGTTGTGGAAAAGTATCGCATTCTAGTACTCCGGTCTTCTTCATGGTTCTAACGCTCATTACTGCCACCCACAGGACTGAAGTGAAACATGACGGGCCAGACTAATTTTGTTGTATGAGTGTAGTTAAAGGCCTACTGAAACCCACTACTACCGACCACGCAGTCTGATAGTTTATATATCAATGATGAAATATTAACATTGCAACACATGCCAATACGGTCTTTTTAGTTTACTAAATTGCAATTTAAAATTTCCCGCGGAGTTTCTTGTTGAAAACGTCACGGAATGATGACGCATGACGTCACGGACTGTCAGGAAATATTAACGCAGCACTATTTGCGGCTAAAAGTCGTCTCTTTTCATCGCGCAATTAAACAGTATTCTGGACATTCTGTGTTGCTGAATCTTTTGCAATTTGTTCAATTAATAATGGAGAAGTCAAAGTAGAAAGATGGAGTTGGGAAGCTTTAGCCTTTAGCCACACAAACACATAGTGATTCCTTGTTTAAAATTCCCAGAGGTGAAGCTTTACTATGGATCAGAGCGGTCAAGCGAACATGGATCACGACCACTTGTCAACCAGCAGGTTTTGGTGAGAAAATTGTGTTAAAAAGTCGCCTCTTAACGGAGATCTGTGGAGTTTGCGCCGTCCTTGTATCTGCCGTGACTTCCCCCAGAGACTGGCCTCAAGACACCCGTGGACACACCCCTCCGACTATCAGGTACTATTTAATCTCACTAAAACACTAGCAACACAATAGAAAGATAAGGGATTTCCCAGAATTATCCTAGTAAATGTGTCTAAAAACATCTGAATCCGTCCCAATGCAATCAGCTTTTTTTTTTTTAACTTTATTTTATTTTCTATTTTTTTTTTCTAGTCCTTCACTATCAATATCATCATCCACAAATCTTTCATCCTCGCTCAAATTAATGGGGAAATTGTCGTTTTCTCGGTCCGAATAGTTCTCGCTGCTGGAGACTCCCATTATAAACAATGTGAGGACGTGAGGAGCCCTCACCCTTGTGACGTCATCGTCTGCGACTTCCGGTAAAGGCGAGGCTTTTTTATCAGCACCAAAAGTTGCAAACTTCGTCGATGTTCTCTACTAAATCCTCTCAGCAAAAATGTGGCAATATCGCGAAATGATCAAGTACGACACATAGAAGGGACCTGCTATCCCCGTTTAAATAAGAAAATCTCATTTCAGTAGGCCTTTAATAATAAAATGCTAGCAATCCAAGGTGAACTAAAGTGTCGTGTTGAGACCAAGTAGAAGGTTACCAGTGACTGCAGAGAAAAGCCCCGACCGATCAGAGGTGTCATGATGGCCGATCTTTCATATCTGCCCTTTTCACGTAGCAGAGCAGCCTCACTTGGAAGGCGGCCTTTTTACACTTTGGAAGTCGGCCAGCTTTCATCAGCGCTCGTCTGTATAATCGCAGTGTTCATTTAAGTGTGAAAGAGAAAATGTCTCATTGTTGGCTCCGAGAGATGTCCACTGACATACTGGGAGGGCACGTCACCTCAGTGAATGGACACGTGTCCGTCGCATGTCACGTCAAATGTTTATGGACGTTACTGGAACACAAAAGGCCAAACTATAGTTGCTACACCCAATATATTAGGTACACGTGGGGGCAAATTACTAGGAATGCCAGAGTTCAAATACTGGTGGTTGCTGGTTGTTCCATCTCCATCGTTGGGGTCCCTGCGGGTGGGGTGGGTTGTCCCCGCGGCCCTGCGCTGGGTGGTCCTGTGGCGGCCGGCTCGGGAGGGGTGGCCTGGTGTGGGCCGCGCCGTGCTCCCCGGGGCTGGGGGTGGGGTCGGGGGGGCCCGGGTGCTGGTGGGGTGGGGGCAGTCTTCCCGTCCGGCTGCGAGGAGTCTCTGGGTTCCCCTGGGCGGGGCGTCCCGTCTTTCTGCCCGTGTGGGGGGTTCTCTCTCGCTGGCTTTGGGTCTGGCCGTCCGCTGCTTCTCTCGTGCCCTGTCCTCTGCCGGGCGCGTCTGTCTGCGGCCTGCTGCCGGCTCTTCCGGGCGGCGCGGTAGGCCGGGCTTTGGGGTTCCCACCGCCGGCCGACCTGGCTGCGTGGGGCGGGTGGTCCCTGGTTCCCTGGGCGCCACACCTGCTGTATGGGTTGGGCTCTCTGGGCGGCTGGCTCCGTACTCTGGCTCCCACGCACACTGGGGGTCAAATATATTGTACATACAAACACACATATACTCACACACACACACACCGTTATTCATACATACAAACGTCCATACATAGGTACCTACGCTCCCACATACATACACAAATACATTACATACCTACATACTCCAAGTCCGTCCATCAACGCGCACATTCACGGTTCAAACATACACATACTGTACATATATATTTACTGTACAAACATTCATATACACATACTATACATATACAAGTACATATACATACATACACTCATGCACATAATCATGTTTCATCAAACATATATTAACCTTGTTGCCCTAGCGTAAACTGGGTGACACAAGGCATACTGACAATAAACCATTGTTACTATAACAATCTGCAAGATTAATATAGGTTGCCTCTCTCTCTTCCCTTTCATCTTTCTGTATTCCTTCTTTTTTTTTTTTTCATTTATTATTTTTTTTATTATCTTTCTAGCTATCATTATGTATACGTACTGTTGCATTTGAACAACTGTATTGTTGATAATAGAGGTAAACCATTGGTATTGTTCATGATCAATAGCCCTTTTTCTATTGGTATTTGTATTGTTCCAGTTGTAGTGTAAAAATGCTCATTGTCATTTCTATATTATTATTTATTTCACTAACTGCTTATTTGCTATCACTTTTACAATCATATTTGTACATATTATGTATGTGCTGGTGTTGTTCTATTGTTGTTGTTATTGTTGTTGTATTTGCTGTTGTTGTTTTTGTCTCTCTGTCTAATCCCCCTCTTATCCCCACAATTTCCCCCTCTGTCTTCCTTTTTTTCCTCTTTCTATCCCCTCCTGCTGCGGCCCGGCTGCACCAAATGATAATATAAATACATTTAATAAAGTCATATTCAAATAAGGCAACAAGAGAAGTATCCTACACTTCTCTTTTGTAAAGTAAATCTGAACAGCCGATATGGGCATCTACATCAACTATATGGTTTGCCTGAGAAGCTGGACAGGACAAAAAAAATAAAAAATACTGGGTGTAAATATTAGGTACACATGAGACAATGTTAGATACACCTGTACCCAAATTATTAGGAACACATTTTGCCCTGATATTAGGTACAGTGGGGCAAAAAAGTATTTAGTCAGCCACCGATTGTGCAAGTTCTCCCACTTGAAATGATGACAGAGGTCTGTAATTTTCATCATAGGTACACTTCAACTGTGAGAGACAGAATGTGGAAAAAAAAAATCCAGGAATTCACATTGTAGGAATTTTAAAGAATTTATTTGTGAATTATGGTGGAAAATAAGTATTTGGTCAACCATTCAAAGCTCTCACTGATGGAAGGAGGTTTTGGCTCAAAATCTCACGATACATGGCCCCATTCATTCTTTCCTTAACACGGATCAATCGTCCTGTCCCCTTAGCAGAAAAACAGCCCCAAATCATGATGTTTCCACCCCCATGCTTCACAGTAGTTATGGTGTTCTTGGGATGCAACTCAGTATTCTTCTTCCTCCAAACACGACAAGTTGAGTTTATACCAAAATGTGAATGTGAGTGTGAATGTTGTCTGTCTATCTGTGTTGGCCCTGCGATGAGGTGGCGACTTGTCCAGGGTGTACCCCGCCTTCCGCCCGATTGTAGCTGAGATAGGCGCCAGCGCCCCCCGCGACCCCACAAGGGAATAAGCGGTAGAAAATGGATGGATGGATGATACAACAGAGGATTGGGAGAATGTCATGTGGTCAGATGAAACCAAAATAGAACTTTTTGGTATAAACTCAACTTGTCGTGTTTGGAGGAAGAAGAATACTGAGTTGCATCCAAAGAACACCATAAATACTGTGAAGCATGGGGGTGGAAACATCATGCTTTGGGGCTGTTTTTCTGCTAAGGGGACAGGACGATTGATCCGTGTTAAGGAAAGAATGAATGGGGCCATGTATCGTGAGATTTTGAGCCAAAACCTCCTTCCATCAGTGAGAGCTTTGAATGGTTAACCAAATACTTATTTTCCACCATCATTTACAAATAAATTCTTTAAAATTCCTACAATGTGAATTCCTGGATTTTTTTTCACATTCTGTCTCTCACAGTTGAAGTGTACCTATGATGAACATTACAGACCTCTGTCATCATTTTAAGTGGGAGAACTTGCACAATCGGTGGCTGACTAAATACTTTTTTGCCCCACTGTATACATCCAAAATGTTACGATACATGCAAGCCACAACCGCAATACTTGCTCCAATCATCCTTGGTAGAAAATAGATGACGGCATCACAAACACTCAAAAGTTGAAACTCAAATATTGGACATTTTGTACTAGAATGCAAGATGGTTCTCCAAAAGGATCTTCAAGAAGGTAAAGCAGGCCCAGTTATATCCTCAAAGTCCTTCAAGGCCTACTGTACTAAAATTAGATTTACTTATTTAAACGAGAATATCAGGTCCATTCTATGTGTCATACCTGATCATTTTGCGATATTGCCATATTTTTCCTGAAAGAATTTAGTAGAGAACATCGACGATAAAGTTCGCAACTTTTGGTCGCTAATAAAAAAGCCTTGCCTTTACCGGAAGTATGTGCGCGTGACGTCATGAGTTGCAGGGCTCCACACATATTCACATTGTTTATAATGGGAGCCACCAGCTGTAAGAGCAATTCGGACCGAGAAAGCGACAATTTCCCCATTAATTTGAGCGAGGATGAAAGATTTGTGAATTAGGATATTGATAGTGAAGGACTGGGAAAAAAAAAAAGCGACGGCTGCGGGCTGCGGCAGTGTGAGAGTTTCAGATGTAAGATAATTCTGTAAGATCCCTTATCTGCTTATTGTTTTAATTGTTTTTTAGTGAGATTGTAAAGACATACTTCGAGGTCGGATGGCTATGGTGAACACGCAGTGTCTCAGAGAGAAGCCGAGGAGCCAAGCTCACAGCTGCCTTTTTTGACAGCTGCTGCAGGACGACGAATAATCCAATGATGTCTCCGGTAAGCTATATATTTCACAATTTCCCCATCCCAAAAAATTCTGGATGACGTAGAGAAAACACGTTCGCTTGACAGCTCTGCTTCACAACAAAAAAAGAAACACCGGCTGTGTCTCTGTGCTAATAATTCTGGAAGATCCCTTATCTGTTTATTGTTTTAAGAGTGTTTTAGTGAGATTTTAAAGATTGTAAAGACATACCTCGAGGACGGATGGCTGCGGTGAATACGCAGTGTCTCAGAGAGAAGCCGAGGAGCCAAGCTCACAGCTGCCTTTTTTGACAGCTGCTCCAGGACGACGAATAATCCAATGATGTCTCCGGTAAGCTATATATTTCACAATTTCCCCATCCCAAAAAATTCTGGATGACGTAGAGAAAACACGTTCGCTTGACAGCTCTGCTTCACAACAAAAAAAGAAACACCGGCTGTGTCTCTGTGCTAATAATTCTGGAAGATCCCTTATCTGTTTATTGTTTTAAGAGTGTTTTAGTGAGATTTTAAAGATTGTAAAGACATACCTCGAGGACGGATGGCTGCGGTGAACACGCAGTGTCTCAGAGAGAAGCCGAGGAGCCAAGCTCACAGCTGCCTTTTTTGACAGCTGCTCCAGGACGACGAATAATCCAATGATGTCTCTGGTAAGAGATATATACCACCATTTTTCCATCCAAAAACATGCTGGTTGACGTAGAGAAAACATGTTCGCTTGACCGCTCTGCTTCACAACAAACAAAGAAACACCGGCTGTGTCTCGGTGCTAAAGACAGCTGCAATACACCGCTTTCCACCAACAGCATTGTTCTTTATCGTCTCCATTATTAAATGAACAAATTGCAAAAGTTTCAGCAACACAGATGTCCAGAATACTGTGTAATTATGCGATTAAAACAGACGACTTTTAGCCGCTAGTGGTGCAGCGCCAATATTTCCAGACAGTCCTTGACGTCACGCGCACACGTCATCATTCCGCGACGTTTTCAACAAGAAACTCGCGGGAAATTTAAAATTGCAATTTAGTAAACTACAAAGGCCGTATTGGCATGTGTTGCAATGTTAATATTTCATCATTGAAAACTAAACTATCCGACTGCGTGGTCGGTAGTAGTGGGTTTCCGTAGGCCTTCCAACTCTGAAATCCCTGGCAGACAGAAAGCAGGGAATAGTTTCAGGTGTAGCTAAGGAAGGGGCTGGGAGCAGGGGGCTGCAGTGAATAATTGATATTGGCTGAGAGCGATATGAGTTTAGTTAATGTGCCCAGCAGCGCACGCTCAGAGAGGAGCTGTTAGCTATTCCACCTCAGGCCTCAAAGTGGGTGTGGAAGTAGAAACACTCCATTCAGAGTTGAAGGATCCAGCAACATACTTTTTCTATTCGAAACAATCTTTTTCAGACGTGCTGCAAATTGTGTGAGTGTTTGGCTGCATGGGCACAGCTGGCCCTGCCTGGTGGGCGTTTTGTTCAAGCCCTCCAGTTCCTTTCTCAGAGCAGTAATGGAGCGCTGCTGTCAGCCTCCGCAGATGCTGCTCCATAAGGACCCTCAGCTCCTCAATAGGTTCCTCACTTCTGCAAGGCATCAAGAGAGGCGCAGTGTGGACTTAAAGTGTGGTAGCGGAAAAGAGGACTCGGCGTATGAATAACAGTGTCTGTCTCTCCATCTCCTTCGCCGTGCACAAGGACTGTGTTTGTCAAATGTCACGATCCGTGCGGCGTGGAAGTCCGGGGCCCTTCATGAGCCATCGGGCCGGCTGTCGCACTGAGGCGGCCAAATGGGGGCTGACAGGCCACTCCATAGAGCGTAACCATCTGTAGCAAATGTGACAGCGGGGAAAGGATGTCTGGTCAATCAGGAGGAAGGACAGGAGGGCTCAGTGACATGGAGGAAGAGGAAGAGAGACTGCAACTCCTCATGCGCTTTATTTACTGAGACCAAGAAGCTACTAACTGAGTTTATCCCAAAATGGATACATGGATGATACAGCAGAGGTTTGGGAGAATGTCATGTGGTCAGATGAAACCAAAATAGAACTTTTTGGTATAAACTCAACTCGTAGTGTTTGGAGGAAGAAGAATACTGAGTTGCATCCCAAGAACACCATACCTACTGTGAAGCATGGGGGTGGAAACATCATGCTTTGGGGCTGTTTTTCTGCTAAGGGGACAGGACGATTGATCCGTGTTAAGGAACGAATGAATGGGGCCATGTATCGTGAGATTTTGAGCCAAAACCTCCTTCCATCAGTGAGAGCTTTGAATGGTTGACCAAATACTTTTTTTCCACCATCATTTACAAATAAATTCTTTAAAATTCCTACAATGTGAATTCCTGGATTTTTTTTCCCACATTCTGTCTCTCACAGTTGAAGTGTACCTACGATGAAAATTACAGACCTCTGTCATCATTTTAAGTGGGAGAACTTGCACAATCGGTGGCTGACTAAATACTTTTTTGCCCCACTGTATACATCCAAAATGTTACGATTATGCAAACCACAACCGCAATACTTGCTCCAATCATCCTTGGTAGAAAATACCTCCTCCAGCGCTTTATTTACTGAGACCAACAAGCTACTAACTCACCCAGACTCCTGGACTTAGTAAAAAAAACTGCAGAGTAAACAAAAATAGATGTTTGTTGCACAACATAATTACAAACATTCAATCCAACAGTATAACATCTACAAATCTAAGGAATAAAAATAGCTCAAGTAAAACTAAACGCGTAAAAAATGTTGCTAATTTAATTCAGCTAAATTATTTTTGCTGCCGTTTTGTCAGTGAGTCAGATTTGCAGGGAAATTTGAGGAACTGTCCGAAACGGGACAAGGAACAGCTGATTACATTTTGGGCCTGATCCGGATGATTGCTACTGCATTGCCTTACATTTAGGCTTCTGTGCCTACTGTATGCTGGTGGCCCTGCAGAGACAAAGATAGTGGGTGACTGACAAGAGGCTTCACTCCATTATTTTCATTCCGCCATAAATAACTCCAAAATGTGCAGATTTTAATTCCACTTTCAGGAAACGGGGTAAGGAACATGTGATTACATTTTGGGGCTGATCCGGATCACCGTCTGGGTTCAATACTATACACTTGGGAGATCTGCACACTGAGTCCTTTTCTAGGTTTTGTTAATGGTTACAATTTAACCCAGTTTAACCTTTAAGGTCTTAGCGTAATTTCGTGTGATTCATTTTCACAGTATTGCCATCCAGCCAACCATTTTCTACCGCTTATTCCCTTTTGGGGTCGCGGGGGGCGCTGGCGCCTATCTCAGCTACAATCGGGCGGAAGGCGGAGTACGCCCTGGACAAGTCGCCACCTCATCACAGGGTCAACACAGATCGACAGACAACATTCACACACTAGGGCCAATTTAGTGTTGCCAATCAACCTATCCCCGGGTGCATGTCTTTGGAAGTGGGAGGAAGCCGGAGTACCCGGAGGGAACCTACGCAGTCACGGGGAGAACATGCAAACTCCACACAGAAAGATCCCGAGCCCGGGATTGAACCCAGGACTGCAGGACCTTAGTATTGTGGGGCGGACGCACTAACCACTCTGCCACCGTGAAGCCAGTATTTTCACAGTATTGAATTAGTATAAATTAAATAATTAGTTTTTAATGTAATATAATGCTCATTTTAGTTTCTTATACTAGCTTACAATGGCAAAGCTACGAACACTCACATTTGTTCCTCGAGACCAAAAATATCCCATTGAAATCTTAATTTATTTTAATGATCAAAAACTAATTAAATTACATGTTAGGTGGTTTTGGTCTATTCGTTCATTATATAGCGCTACTTTCCCATTCAAAGCATGCAACAAATTTTGTTATCGTTTATTTTTCTGCGAGGGCGCCTTGCAAATGAAGCCGTGTGTGTGTACATGGCTATTGATGTTTAATAACAGTGCATATGTTATTTTAGGTTTCATTAAATAAAATAGTGGAGATATGTGAACATAAAGGCCTTTTTAGGGTAAATTATTATTATTTTTTTTAATTCCCCCCCCAAATATACTTGTGTATATTTCAGGTTTAAGTATGTTGAAACCATTGACTCAATTAAAGTGGATTTTACAGCAGTTTTGAGTGACCTAATTGTGTAGGAATTTGGGTAGGTTATAAAGGTTTATTTGTAATTTGGTCAGATTTTTTGTCATTTTCACTGGGCATTTACATCCATTCGTCCATTTTGTACCGCTTATCCCTCTTGGGGTCGCTGGACATACCCAACAAAAATTCAGTTTCTCAATCAGTGACGACAGTGCAAATTAAAATCAGCATGAAATATCATCGTATGAAACTGATACATAACAATAAAAAACATAAGCATATTAGGGTAATTATGAGGGATTGTTAAAGTATTTAGTGAATTTTACATGTATTTTGTAAATGCCTAGGCAAAAATACAGGTGCATTAGTCAATAATAATAACAGGTCATGGACAAAATATGTTTTGAATGTATGCCGAAATTGGAAAGATGGCTTGAAATATATTTTTATGACAAAGAAAAGCTAAAAATGTCAGCTTGTAAATAACAGCAGCATAGGTCAGTGGTTCTCAAATGGGGGTTAGCGTACCCCTGGGGGTACTTAAAAGGTATGCCAAGGGGTACGTGAGATTTTTTTTTAATATTCTAAAAAGAGTAACAATTTAAAAAATCATTTATAAATATATTTATTGAATAATACTTCAACAAAATATGAATGTTAAGTTCATAAACTGTGAAAAGAAATGCAACAATGCAATATTCAGTGTTGACAGCTAGATTGTTTGTGGACATGTTCCATAAATATTGATGTTAAAGATTTCTTTTTTTTTTGTGAAGAAATGTTTAGAAGTAAGTTCTTGAATCCAGATGGATCTCTATTACAATCCCCATTTATAATTTATAATTGAATCATTTGTTTATTTTTCAACAAGTTTTTAGTTATTTTTATAGCTTTTTTTCCCAAATAGTTCAAGAAAGACCACTACAAATGAGCAATATTTTGCACTGTTATACAATTTAATAAATCAGAAAGTGATGACATAATGCTGTATTTCACTTCTTTATCTATTTTTTTCAACCAAAAATGCTTTGCTCTGATTAGGAGGTACTTGAATTAAAAAAAATGTTCACAGGGGGTACAACACTGAAAAAAGGTTGAGAACCACTGACTTAGGGGATGGTGTCAGAGTAATTTGATTGGATCTTAGGTGATGGTATATTTTCTGTGTAATCAAATATTCAAAATAAATATGTAAACATGGTCTTTCATCAGACAATCTTACACAATGTGTAATGACAAAATAGTTTGGTAAGAAAAGTCTTAGATGCCATGACCAGTGTAACCTTTAAGTATAGGCTGCAAGGTAGACGACATTTGACAATCTAAAGTGGAGGTGGTAAGGGTTGAGGGTTTGAGGGAGTGTGTGTGTGTGTGTGGGGGGGGGGTTGGCTGCTGGATTGTAGAGCCTAAGGGCGATGCTCCCAGTCAATATAAATGTGCACACTCCCTCCTGTGCTCCCATTTGAGCGGAACGTGGCGGCGCACAGGACAGCCGCACCAGGACAGAGCTACTTCTACAACTACAACTACCAGAGAGACGGAGACTTCTCACTACACTTTGCGGGTAAACTTGCAATTCATACTGAGATTATAAAAGCAAAATTGTTTAGGACTGAAGTGGTCTTGCATGGACTACATAGGGTGGTTTGACTTTTGATGGATTGCTTTTCATGTGGCTTTGACAAGAAAATACATTTTTTTATTATTTGCACTTGAACCAAATTTGGACCAAATTAAAGCAATTACTGACTGATTTGTTGAGATTTTATCTTTTTAAGTTTAATTAAATATATGGTGTAATTATCAGCACTCTTTGTAGTTAGTAAATATAATTAAAACACTAATATTAATAAATACTGTAAGCAAATACTGAATTATTTAGAAAGCATATTTCCGACATATACAACAGCGACCCCAATGGGAATAAGAGGTAGAAAATGGATGGATGGATGGATACTCATTTATAAACACAGTTATGAGAATATACCCATTAGAACATGTCTGAATAATGTATAGGTAAGTGCATGTATAAATGTCAAAATATTAAAAATATTTACATACACTTTCTAGACCACTAATACCTAATTAGTTTGTAAATTATGTAATATTTAATGTAAAAATGCAGAATCAATCATTTATAAAGTATAAGAATGCAACTATTAAGCTTTTTACATATGAGCTTATGATGTACACTGTTTAGAAATTACAGTATTCATATCAGAAATATGCTCTATAAATTATAAATCCAGTATTTATTAATGCTTTATAGTGTGTATTTATTATAAAGTGTTACCATGAATTGATTAACGTGGACCCCGACTTAAACAAGTTGAAAAACTTATTGGGGTGTTACCATTTAGTGGTCAATTGTACGGAATATGTACTGAACTGTGCAATCTACTAATAAAAGTATCAATCAATCAATCAATCAAACCATTAAAATGTGTGTGGAAAATACAGAAAAGTTCCATAAGGTTAAGCATGGATTACATATTAAAAACAATTAAAAAAAATACTATAAATTTAAAATGCATGAGTATGTTACACTGAATAAATAGCATTGCTCTAATTAGTTTTACTTGTGTAATTCAAAAATTATTTACAGCAATGTAAAATGTAATTTTTAATATTTGATTACTAATATTTTCCCACATTTCATTTCAGGACTTTTCTGTTTTCGGAGAGAAAGAAGAGGCTGGTCACCGCTAAATTCATTAATAAAAAGGTATTTTTTTCAATCATATTTATTGTAGTTTAGAGATATCTGTATGGGTTATGTGCTTGCTGGTGCATGCGGACACAGTACGGCCTTGGCGAGCCGCTGCAATTGTAACAATTCATGTTCAAGCGGTGCAGCTTGTTGGATCATTAGCCGTAAAAGCCCAAAACAAGACCGCAGGGTTTGGATACGGGAACAGGGGACAGGAAGGGGGGGCTTCCAAAGTGCACAGTGAGCGGCGGAGTTAGATATAGTGGCCAGAAGAGGTGTGTACAGTACTGTAAAAAATGATATTTATTGATTGGCTGGTAGCAGCAGCTGTTAGGCTCCATTATGAGGGTGAGAGCCCTGAGGCGGACAAGGGAGTCGATGGAACGGTCATCGGGCACTGAAGCCGCGATTTGGGGAGAGGATTTAGCAGCATTTTAAAAAGATGATATTTGCCTTTCGGTTTAGGCTTCACAGACACTTTTATCTTGGAATGACTTGAGGATAAAGACAAAATAAAAGCCTGACAGCAACTCCTTACATCTTTAATCACCGCAGGGCCTCAAGTACAAGAAAAAAATTGACTTTATTCTTCATTAAACTAAAGTCATGCCCGCAAATTAACAAAAATACAACACAAATTCTTCACCAAGTTCTTAAGTATGACCCAGAAGCGGATCGCTCTTGAACTTATGCACCGTGTCCTGACCCAGATCCCAGTCCTGGCACTAATGATGCCTCCCAGGCGTGACGCCAGGCCCTCATTAGACCAAATAAATCCTGCCCTCCCCACCACCACATCTAGTCCCTAATATACCGTGCTACCCGCAGCCTGGCCTCACCATGCCTGCTAGCTGGCCTTCAAGGGCCTTCAAGCTCCCCGCGCCCCCCGTACAGGTGCACAGCTCCTGGCTCATTTTCCTCCAAGCCCAGAACCTCACCACGCTTGGTACGTTCTGCCAGAACTAATGATAGGTGGCGGGCACAGCGGCAACCTCCAGCTGGGTTTGTGGCGACTAATAGTTTAGGTAGAAAAGACAAAAGAACATTTCAGAGGTGACCAATCTTTTTCCACTGAGGCTGCATGCAGAAACAAATCTTAAGAGTGAAGGGCAACTTTGATATAATTCACTTTTTTCATTTTGATTCATTCTTTGAAGTACAGGGTCGTTTTTGTTTTTTTGCGTATTTACATTTCCCCTTAAATACATTTATATATATATATATATATATATATATATATATATATATATATATATATATATATATATATATATATATATACACAAACACACACACACATTGGAGCAAAAAAGTATTTAGTCAGCCACCGATTGTCATCATTTTAAGTGGGAGAACTTGCACAGAGGTCTGTCATTTTCATCATAGGTACACTTCAACTGTGAGAGACAGAATGTGAAAAAAATCCAGGAATTCACATTGTAGGAATTTTAGATAATTTATTTGTAAATTATGGTGGAAAATAGGTATTTGGTCAACCATTCAAAGCTCTCACTGATGGAAGGAGGTTTTGGCTCAAAATCTCACGATACATGGCCCCATTCATTCTTTCCTTAACACGGATCAATCGTCCTGTCACCTTAGCAGAAAAACAGCCCCAAAGCATGATGTTTCCACCCCCATGCTTCACAGTAGGTATGGTGTTCTTGGGATGCAACTCAGTATTCTTCTTCCTCCAAACACGACGAGTTGAGTTTATACCAAAAAGTTCTATTTTGGTTTCATCTGACCACATGACATTCTCCCAATCCTCTGCTGTATCATCCATGTATCCATTTTGGTATAAACTCAACTCGTCGTGTTTGGAGGAAGAAGAATACTGATTTGCATCCCAAGAACACCATACCTACTGTGAAGCATGGGGGTGGAAACATCATGCTTAGGGGCTGTTTTTCTGATAAGGGGACAGGAAGATTGATCCGTGTTAAGGAAAGAATGAATGGGGCCATGTATCGTGAGATTTTGAGCCAGAACCTCCTTCCATCAGTGAGAGCTTTGAATGGTTGACCAAATACATATTTTCCACCATAATTTACAAATAAATTAGTTAAAATTCCTGGATTTGTTTTTCACATTCTTTCTCTCACAGTTGAAGTGTACCTATGATGAAAATTACAGACCTCTGTCATCATTTTAAATGGGAGAACTTGCACAATCGGTGGCTGACTAAATACTTTTTTGCCCACTGTATATATATATATATAATGTAGTCAATCTTACTAACTACACAATGTGTTTGATACAAAAAAAGTTTTTTCCCCTCCATTCCAAAGAAGCTAAATATTACCTATTCATACAATGTATCATTCTTGATAATCCAGAGTAAGAAGTCAGCCCTGCATTGGTCTTTCAAAGCTGTGTGAGATGTGTGTTTTCCCATCAGTTGGCCACTTGATAACTCAGTTATCAGTTATCAATAACAAACAGCTTTCATGCTTTGATTGATTAACTTTGTTTCCACCAACAAGAATGAATAGGTCTTGTTTCTTGCCCTTTCTTTTGTTTAATTTAAGAAAGTGGCGGCCTTCTTGCGCCATACTGACATATAAACAACGAGACAAAACAAGGACAAATTCATAGTGAAAAGATTGACACTGGTTTATTATTTAAATTGTTTCCAAACTTTTACAACTTTAAAACTAAATTTCAAACCCGGTTTGAACCTCCTTACGGTGACTTTATCTACCAATTTTTATCGTGCAACATTTTGTTTTCCCGGTAAATGTTTGAATGACTATACAGCGGTTTTTCTTTGGCGATTTGAAGACAAGTCTGCATTTTAGAGTCTCCACTTTTTATGAAAGTTGAACAACATCATCTGTGTGGCTGCGCTATCAAGCGTATCTTTTCCACATCTGCGAGGTTCAATTTTCCTGAGAATTTAAGACATTCAAACCACTTCAGTGTAGGTGAATATACACAAAGGTTTTCAGTAAGTTGAATTATTATTGTATTGCTTGTTCAAACATTTCACCTTTTTCTTTTTACAGTGTGCTCTTAACCCGCCATGTTTCTTTTGATGCTTTCTTCTCACCAACATTTTGTCTAACATTAATCATTGTGTCGGTTTTCAGGTTTGGTGCCAAGAAAATGCACCCTCTCGTCAGCAACGACGCTCGAAGCTGAAGGAAAGACTGAGAAGTGAACAAGCTGAACACAATCACACAATCTTCTGATCGACAAGAACAGCGGTCAATCATGTCCAAAGACGACGCCTGCAAAGTGACGTCTGCTAGCAAGCACAAGGAGCGCAAGCCCAAGAAGCCTCACTACATTCCTCGGCCATGGGGCAAGCCCTACAACTACAAGTGCTTCCAATGCCCCTTCACCTGCATGGAGAAGTCACACCTGTACAACCACATGAAGTACAGCCTATGCAAGAACTCCCTGTCCCTGCTCATCGAGTCCGACTGGCCCTATAAAAAGGGAAACCTTCTGCATCCGGACCAGCTGAGACCCTTTCAGCAGGGCTTCCACGCTGCTGGCAAAGATGCACAAGAGCAGGGAGCGTCGATGGAGGAGAGGCAGCAGAACAACTTGGAGGACGAAAGTGAGGGTCAGGAGGGCGGAGGACAAGACGAAGAAGAGGGTGCGGAGGTGACGGCGTCAGCAAAAGAGACGTCCACTAGAAGGGACGCTGCAGAGTGCACAATGAAGAGTAACGCCGATTCAGCGTTGCTGATGGCCGACATGCTCTCCCTGGAGGACCAGCTCTTGCGAGCTCGCTCTGTGGAAGTGGAGGCCCAGCTGAAGCACTACAAGTTGACAAAGGCGTGCATGACGACTCCAGGGCTGCTCTCAGACCAGTGGCGCCTGCTGACCTCCAGCCACACCAAGGCCAAAGCCGAAGGTACGCAGAGTCGTGTCAACAGTTCGATTCCGTGTTACCCACCTCCATCAAACCTGGTTGACTACCAGGACCCAGCGGGTCTCAACCTCTCCGTGCTAGGAGTGGGCTACCCCATCAGTCCCAGCCTTTTCTCTTACATGAATTCGGCGCATTCCACCACAAGTGTCGCCGCTCAGACTCACGCACAGCTCGCGCAGCTGCCCTTCCTGGCGTCGGCTGCTCAGCTGATTCACCCGGCCTCCAACGGCCATTCGGACAGAACTCTCCTCCCCCCGAGGCTCTACTACCCGTTCCTGTGTGAGCACAGCTTCCGAGCGGCCTCCGGTCAGAGTGACACCACAAAGGCACCCAAAACATCAAACACTCTCGATACCTTTTCCTTGTCTGGCTTCCAGCCCAAAGCTAATCTGTGGAAAGTGCCTGCTTTGAGGCCCGGGGCCACCACGGTCTCAACCAGTGGTCAGGTGTCCCCTCAGAGAGATTCTCCAGACCTACAGGCCTACAGAGTGGGGGATAAAATGCAATCTGCTTCCAAAGAAGGTAAAACAAGTTGGAGCCTCAAGAGGACAGCAGCTGCCATAAAGAACCATGAGGCCCCCATGGAGAAGAAGCAAACTATGGGCTTCACTTTGGACCTCCTGAAAAACATGGTACCAGAGAAACGTCTTCTTCTTGGCAGGTAAGATCTTTTTTCTATCAAGAGGTTGCTGCAGAAACTAACTTTCTCCCCTCGTTAGTTCACAGACGAGACCATCAGAACCTTTGTACACTAATCATCTTAACAGTCCAAAAAGCGAAACTTCCTCTGGGGTACCCAGCAGCCATGACCCGACAACCACCCATTCAACCGGGGACAGAAACTCAGAGTCAGTGGCCGTCCTCCTTAGTGACCTCTCCAAAGCCTTACAGGAATACCAGAAGGCAGAGCGCAAAATATCCCACCTGGAGAAGGAGGAGCTTCCCGTGCAGTATCACCTTTGGGAGCACCTGGCGAAAATCCGCAATGAGCTGTCACACATTCATGTAGCGCTGGAGTGCACAGCGCGTCAGAGTGACGGGCCTCTGGATCTGTCTTTCAAGAGAGCTGAGCAGGATGTCGCTCTTAAGGACAACACCACAGAGACCGATGAGGAGGATGAAGAGGAGGAGGATGGGAAGAAAGACGAGGAGGGGGAACGGAAGGTCATGATGTTGGAGAACCAGAAGCAGTCATTGGAGATGCTTATCAAGATGAGCAATGCAGGCGCTTCAGTGATCAACACAGAGGTCCTAGCTCCAGGTGCCCTCAGCATTAGGCACAGTCCAGCCGAGGCCCTATGGCCTAACAGAACCACAAAGTGTGAGGCGGACTCAAGCGTACTGCTTTGTCCTGATGGCAGGTCAGTCATGTTTGCTGATGTCCACTCCTCAGCCAAGGTGGCCAAAAGACCTCCTTCCATACAAGGAGTGGAAGGGCATTGCCCCCCCAGCCCTTTGACAGCTACCGATAACTAAAGCTGAAAGAAACTTGTTGACATGTATTTTGTTTTTCTTTCACAAAAACATTCAGCACCTTTTCCAAAAAGAGAATGATCTCACATGTGCACTACAGGAATTTCGATTGTCACCACTTTGTCATTGAAACTCTTTAGCTTGACAATCATTTCCATACGCTTGTAAATGATACAATAAATATATTGTACAGTGTTACAAATGCTTTTATAAACAAGTTTGTCTTGGATGTACTGGAAAATAAATTGTATTATACACAACTAGACTTAGACTTCCTTTTTATTGTCATTCAAATTTGAACTTTACAGTACAAATAACATTTCGTTGCATTAATTCATGGTAGTGCAGGATAAAAAAAAAGCAATAAGGTGCAGATATAGATTACTGTACAGATAAATATATTGCACTTTTGCATATGCATCCAGGTTTATGGATGTATGTTATATTGTCTTTTTATTCCAGCGAGTTAATCCATTTCGGGGGTAATTGAGGGGATAGTTATGATGCGTTCAAGAGTCTAACGGCCTGAGGGAAGAGGCCGTTACAGAACCTGGAGGTTCTGCTTCGGAGGCTGTGGAACCTCTTCCGAGTCCAGCAGGGAAAACAGTCCTTGGTGGGGGTGGGAGGAGTCTTTGCAGATTTTGTGAGCCCTGGTCAGGCAGCGGCTTTTTGCGATCTCCTGAATAGGAGGAAGAGGAGTCCTGATAATCTTTTCCGCCGTCCTCACCACTCTCTGGAGAGACTTCCAGTCTGAGGCATTGCAGGCTCCAGTCCAGACAGAGATGCTGTCTGGTATTTCTGGTAAATTTATTTCTTCATGTAAAATTAGTAAGTTGAGGTAAACCATATTACAAAACGTTTTAAAAACACCCCCACAATATTGCAGTTTAATTCTACACCACAACACAAGAATAAACTGTCTCTCAAACCTATTACACAAAGTACCACCTCAAAAGTGCAACAAGTACTAACACTTTTGCTACAACCGCATAAACGGTCTTGATTTAGATTCAAACATGGAGTTTGGTAAATTGGTTAGTGGCGTAAAATTAAAATAATAAATTTGTCTGGTAAAAAGGAACATTTAAACAAATGTATTAATTTGTCTATAAATATTCTCATTTATCCAGGTCTTTGTGATCTCAGGGCATTCAATCAATTGCAAATGGACTGTTTGGTTTTGCCTCTCATCCGAGTAGGTTTCATGAGGTCATGCAGAATCTAGATCTGACCATCAAAGTCTATGAGCATGAACTGATTAAGCCTACTTGGATTAGAGGCAAAACGTCTGACAAACTGAACAGTCCAGTAGTGATCGATTTAATACAGAGATAATTTATCAACTAAAATCAATACATTTGTCGATTATTTCTTTCACTACTCACAAAATGTTAGGGGTATTGAGCTTCACACAGTAGGCCTATGACTTTGTGACTATGTTCACACGAACAGATATTTTTTAAAAAATGCACATTTTCTTTACATTGTTTAAAAATAATGCCCAGCAAATTTGTGTAGTCAAAAAAAAAAGTCCATATAAAAACTTGAAAAGCAACTTGGTGGCACATTTTAACACCTCTGTTCATTAATATAACATTACATGTAAAATGGTGTGTGCATTATACGTCAAATTCACAAATGAACCTCTACCGCTGCACAAACTTAAACCAACAATTAAATATTCAATAAATATATGGATATTGCATACCATACATGTGCGACAGTTAATGAAGTTTTGTACTTTATAGGGGTTTGAATCTTAGAGAAACTAACGATTGCATTCAGAATTGATTATAAATTCAACAGAATCTCACAATTTAATTGGTACAATTATAATGAAACTTTTTGAAACGCAAATTACAGGTAAGAAAAGCTTCTGGTTGCTTGAAATTGGCCTAAGAACTCTAAAAATAATTATATTTTTTGAAATTGATTTTGGAAAATTCTGATTTTATATCTGTAAGAACTACTATATATTGTAGTCAAACCATCCTTATCTGATCTGACACGGGCCAAAAAGTCAGGCAGGTCCCCAAGCACACACGTCATCAAGTGGGGTCAAATGCGTCCCTGCTTTTCAATAAAGGGACCGCCCCCTCTGTAAAGGTCAGTGGCCCCCAAGCTCTAGAAATGACTTAATAAATAAATAGAAAATAGCAGCCTAGTAGCAGTCTACCTGTGTGCCCCTGAAGGACACTCGACTGGATGTCCTGTGTCATCTTCAACGACTCCACACAGCGGCCACAAAGGTAAAAGGTCAGCTGCCATAGCAGGAAGAGCCTTAATTCAAACCTGACGAGGTCAAATTGTCAGTAGTTGTTTATACAGAATTACTTTTAAACAGAATTAAATCACATTGACAATACAAAAACATATTTACAAACGCCATAAAATAAGCAAAATAATTCAATATTGCCTTTGTTAGCAGAGCTATCTCGCTACACATAAGGAGAAAAAAATCACTTTGAAATGAAGTGGTTATTGCTTCAATACATGAATGCAGAAACTAAGCTAGTAGTACCCTCTTGTGGAAATGAAAGTTAACACATTCAACATGCTTAGGCACAGCAAGCACAGTGACATAGACCCCAGATATTGTTTCCCTATCTATTATGGTAAACACAAACCCATACACCAGAAACGTGGTATGAGACTAAAAAAGTAAGCATTACTCACCTTTACTTTTCCACTTTAGAGCCTGTTGGAATGATTGGTGCTCATATAAAAAGAGTCACAGGATGGACGTATTTTCCAAACGCTTGATTTATTTCATGTTATACATTCAAATAAAAAAAAATATTTGTATATTTCATATAGAGCGAGTGAGCAAGTTGAAAACAAGAACACACGGAAGAAGTGTTCAATGTGGCGCATATATACTGTGTATGTGTACATTTCTGAAGCATGGTTTTGAATACTACACAGTGTGTTTCCATAGCTGCACAGTTTTTTTATTTACGTTTTTTAATGGGTGTTCTTCACTGGGTTGAGGCACAACTAGAATAAAGCGGGGGCCAAGTGCTTCGAGGTAACGTTAAAACAGTAGGACTTGCAAAAGCAAAGCTTATTAAGGTTAAAGGTTCCACACTGAAAGCGTCACAAAGTAGGAAAAGGAGGCCACGTGCTGCGATTTGCGATTGAAATGACAGTATTAGTCATGCAAAGCACGAAAGTCACACATATGAAACCGGATAAAAAGTACGCCACAAAACGCGTCACCATATTTGGTTGCACTCTAATGATCAGAGAAAATCACAACACCGATTGGATACATAAAAAAAGGTTCCTCAAGTAGTCAAGTTGTAAGTGCAATCCCACCAACTGACCTCCCACCCCATCCCACCCCTTTCAACACACAGACATATTTTAATAATGAAAGAAAAATAAAAATACAATTTCCACCATCAGTCAAACTAGAGTACAGCAGATGCCCCAACACGCAACAAACACATGCTCTTACATACTGTATGTCCAGTAGTTATGTACACTAAACAATAAAATCATTCAGATATACTGAAGGAACTAAGAATATAAAATACAGCAGACAAATATCAAGAAATATATAGATATATATTATTCATACTGTGTTTTAGCTATTTTGGCATTTGGGAAGATGATTAAAAAGGCTGTCATGTATCCCTCTCACAGCTTATTCCACACCACTTTAGAAATATTAAATACCTTTTTTGAACATGCAAAAAACTTTTTCCATGTAAGCAGAAAGTCTGACCTCTCACTCCCATGAGTCTGAGCAAGTGCTGGCACAGTCTTAGCAAAAATGAAAAAAACAAACCCCATAAAAACAAAAAGCTGGTAAAGAGAAGCTTCAGACTCTTGACATTTGAATCTTTTTGGAATCCTTTTCCTCAAACAGCCGCATGCGTTCCTGCACCGTCAGTCCCTCTTTCAGACTCTGTTCAGGACAACATTGTAGCAGAACAACATGTGAGCATAGAAGAAGAGCCTGGGAAAAACATGTCTGCTGCACTAACAATGTATACGACACAATATGAGCTTGGCTGAGGTGTCATATACAACACATTATATATGAGGAGCTGACACTGGTTACAAGTGTGACATAAAAATGAGGGGAAAAACATGCACTACAAGAAAAATAGTCTTGGAGAAAAAAATATTGCAATACGTTTTTTTTTTTTAAAGTAAATGTTGAAATTCTCAAACAAAGGTGTTTACAGAAACAAAACACGCAACATGATAACATTTTAAAATATAAGATTACTATTGGAAAAATTACATGTATCCAATATTGATCATTTATTTTCACAGCACAATATACTTTAATATATACTTTATTTTCATTAAAATGTGTTGATCATATTCTTTTAACATTTTTTGTCATCACATTGCAACTTTATTCATGTACATTTGACTTCATTTGCATTTGATTCCGTGATATTGTGACTTTGTTGTCATTCATTTACTAAATGATTCTTTATACAATCATTTACAATTTATTCGACTTTGCTAGTTCATTCTTGTTAAATTTTGACTTTATTTTTGTAAAGTGTAGCCCACGTGTATGAATGTAAATGTATGTTTAATGGTGGTCGGGGAGGCCGTTGGCCTGTTTTACCAGCCATGTTTCCATCAGTCTACCTACCCAAGGGCAGCTGTGGCTACTACCACCAATGTGTAAATGTGGACTAGTCATAAGCTGTGGATAAGTAATAAGCTCTCAACGTAAAGCACTTTGAGTGTCTAAAAGGCGCTATATAAATCCAATCAATTCATATTATTAAAGTTTGCTTATTAATTCCTGTTTCTCATAATACTGCTACTTTGTTCTGTAAAATTACAAATATATTTTCCGATCATTTATTTAGTAATTAAAAATGTATATTAAAAAATTGTTATTTTATTCATGTAAAAATGTTTGCATCTACTTAAGTTTTGTCAAATAAGTTTACTCTTGGGAAATGAACCTCTTATTTTTGTAACATTTATCATTACTTTTCATAATATTTGTGATAAAATTAGAAATTTTTAATCATAAATGTTAATTTATAGCTATATTGCAACTTTGTTTTCTCTAAAATAGGGAATGTATTCTACAAAAAAATGCATGTATTTATTATTTATTATCATAACTATATTGTGACTTTATTATAGTACAATGACTAGTTTTATCTTAAAAGTGACAAATTCTAATTAAGTGTTACAAGAATAATTTGTTATGTAATATTGTAACTTTGTTCTTATAAAATTAAAGATGTATTGTCCTAAAATTTATTTATTTTTATTGCCATTATAATATTGTAACTTCAAGTTTACTCTTGTACACTGAAAACTTATAAATACATGTTCCCAGAATAACTAGTTCTTTAATATTTCCACTTTGTTTTCATAAAATTACAAATGTATTCTCCTAAAGTGTATTTATTAACTATTTATTCTCATAGTATTGTGAGTTTATTTTTATAAAGTTTTGACTTTATTCTTGTAAAATTTGCAACTTTAATTTCTTAACTTTCATTTATTTCTTATAATTTTGTCTTCTAAATATTGCAACTTCATTCTGTTTATCTTTGTACTTTATTGTTGTAAAATAACTCTAATAGGGTAACTTAATTTTCATAATATTTCAACCGTACCGTTGTATTGTTCATTGTCATCATTATACTCCTTTGCAGACAAACACAAACAAAACGTGGATGCCAAAAAAACAGCACAGGTCAAACTTCACCAGTCCAGGTTTTACATTTGTGAAAGTGCTAATCTTCAGACTTATAATATTTACTGCAAACATCTTTCTGGATGGTAGGTGGGTGTTGGATTAAAGGAAAACAGGGAGGTGTGGTCATGCAAGGATGCTTAGCTCTCTGTCATGCTTATTTGAATATACCTACGGCGCATCTTGGGCAGGTTTTGTGGGAGGGCTTAACCCCACATGGGGAGTGTCAGCTGTCCCATGGGACCTGTTCAGTGACAGACTGGTGGACAAAACAGACACATGACAAATCTTGCAGGACCGGACACACGTCTGATTCGATGTAACTGTATTACTTTAGAAGTCACATGACACACAAGCGCATGGATTTCTACTGCGTGAGGAAGTGTCTGATGCTTACCTTTGACCTCAGGCCTCTGGATGACTTGGGGGGAGTTGATTTTTCCTTTTTGATGAAGTCAGGGTTACTTTTGGATTTCATGATATCTTACAAAAACACAAATAACACTACGTTATGTCACTGCATTAGCATATCATTCTAAAATATGTTGCTTCATGACTGATACAGTGGAACCTCTAAGGTTGAACACAATCTGTTCCAGGATGTCGGTTGACCACCAATTGGTTGAGATCACCATAAATTATTTATTTGTGAAGTTATTTCTGAAATTGGACAACTCAAAATATATAATGAACTTTGATAATGACTGAGTGCATGAGAAAGTGAAAAGGGAAACCTCTCTCTTTTCACACATGGTCACTAAATAGTGACCATGTTACAATACTGCCAAGAAACAAACTCCTAAGTCAGCAAGAACAGTAATAGTGAGTTTATTGAAAAACAACATTAAGGCAAATGAAACATGCACGCACACGCAATATTCAAAAATAGATGCAGATCTCGATAAATCTTGAAAGCTGACCAAACTCTTGTGGAGTTTTAATAAAACATTTGGAGGTTGCTCACAGCAACAGCTGTTCATGCCAATCTTTTATCACCCAGCAATTAATATTACGTTATTTGTTATGTAGACCTATCGGACTCAGATTCTGTGGTTGGTTTAATAAAACCATATTTGAAAGAACAGATTTTTACAAAACTAAAAATCTATATTTTTCACAACTACAAACGTAAAAGGAATGACAATAGGCATCTGGGCCAGACAAGAGGACTGGCATTCATGGCTGTCAATCGCAACTGTCTTGCACACATACACAAGCGAGATGTATGCAAAATAAGGATTTAAAAAGGGATGCTATGGTTGCTACAGTATATTCCTGATTAATTGGTAAGTTTAAATCATACAATTTTCCAAACACTGCTTCTGTAGCATAACCGTATCCTATTCATGTGCGTGTATGCATTGTATAGCTTACATGGAAACAAACAGAGAAAAAATACAGCTATTACAGTTACCATATCCAGATGTGACTGTCCCATCAACGGTCCTCTCGCCTAACGCTTCGGTGGCAACGAGAAGCTTCTCCTTCAGCTTGCCAATATCACAGTCAGCCTTTGCTTTCACAATGCTCAGCTCTGTGTAGATGTCTTTGTATTTGTCTGTAGTGTACTTCTTGTCCTGATGGTACAACATACACTGTATATATACACATGCTCATGTGCTTCAGGAATTAAAAGGAAAAGTACAACGCAATGCATTTGCTGACCCTCAGAGCAGTCTGCAGTTCGTCCTTCAAAGAGTGGATTTCCTGTTTAAGGTATTGTATCTCTGACTCCTTGATTCGAAGCAGCACCTTCAAGATGGCAAGAGTAAAAGCTGAGATGAAGCAACTCTTTGTGATCTGGTGTGTGAGCTTCCTTCCTGGACATACCTCCAGTTCATACACATCTTTGCCCTGCGTGACCGGCGACAGTGCTGTCTCACCACTGAAACAAGAGCGCATGCGCGTGATCTCTGCAGACAGGCGGTTATTCAATTCCTGTTGGACCACATGGAGTTAGTCAAAACAAGACGTCATTGCATGTTGAGTGCCCAGGTGCGCGTGTGTGTATTCTAACCTGGTTGTGAGCGTTGAGCTCCTGGTTCTCTCTTTGACACTGCCTGAGTGCCTGTCTTTCAGCCTCCAGGGCCTGAGCCAGATGGGCGTTCTCCAGACATTTCTGAGAATACTGTTCAGACAGAACCTCCAGCTCCCTCTGGATGGACTGCAGCTCTTCTCTGGACAAGTCAGATAAATGTACAATCATTGAAGCGGTGCCTCTCTTTATGTGATTATACTACTCGAAAACATACTCATATTGTAATCGCAGTTCATCAATATCAGAGTTCAGTCCACTGATCTGGGAGCGCTGGGTCTTCTCTAGCTCCTCCTTGTGTGCATTCTTCATAGCTTCAATGGCTTCATTTTTCAAGAGAGATCACATATTAAACCTTATTGTAGGACAATTGAAACAAATAAAAAAAGAAGCTATTTTGTATACCTGCAATAGTGGCAGCAGTCTCCTCCGCTAGGAGCCTCTCTCGCTCTTCCATGAGTTTAGAAATCTCCCTCTGATGCTGCCTCTGGAGGTCGTCGACCACTTTCTGGTGGGTTTCTTCCATTGCTGCGAAGCCACGCTCACACGTGGCCTGGTGAAAGGCACAAGAAACAAACTGAAATATGAAGCTATAAAGAAAAAAATATGATTTGATTTATACTCTAGTACACACACTAGGTGTACAATACATTACAAGTCTAAAGTAGGTCATGCAAGATCATTATAAGCAATTAAATGCAAGCCCAGCTCTGGCAGTAGAGTGTTAAAATAGAGCAGCAGGTTAGCACAGGCAAGAAATGTATACTCTATTAAATGTGGGGAAATCGTCAAATAAATCAGCCATTTTGCTCTTTCTATATTTCGGATTATCACAGGTTGTTTTGATAATCATTGTGCCTTATAATGTAAGCCTGATTAAAATATATTGTCAAGAAATCTCAAAATACTTTAAATTACCTAGTAGTAGTAATAACTGCAGTCGTAAATTTTGAAAAAAAAGACAACTGCTTTTGAGAACAGTTTTTAATAAAATGTCCAATTCATCTCACAATTTCCCAGTTCTAAGAAGTAGGTGGTAATTTGTTACTATCTATGACTATATATGTTTTCATATATTGAAATATATAAGATTGTTAGAAAAAAATTAAAAAACAAAAACCTTAAGACTTTCAAAGTCTCTCTGGTATTTCTCCCTCAGGCTGGCCACATCTCCTTCCAGGTGCTTGATTTCCAGTTCATCCCTCATGCTGATCATCTGAGTTTCCAGTTCTTGAATCCTGTCTTTCAGAAGCCCCATAGTGTCCACCTCTGACATGGCGCATGCACCTCCCTCCTGCCCTTGTTCCTCTTCTTCCATTGGCGCTGAAGCCTCAAAAGAGGGTTGGTGAGAAACCACAGGGTCTTTCTCGTCCACTTCTTGGACATTGCAAATTTTGTCCTCAAGCTGGAAATGCAGTTTTAAAATCTCCTCTTTGTAGATGTGCTCAAGCTCAGAGATTCTCTGCTCAAATTGTTCCTCTAGCTTTCTCACATGACTCTGGTGCTGCTGCTTCATGGCGTCCATGTCCGATAGCAGATCTTTCAGCTTCTGCTGGCTGTCTACTGAGGTCTCTACAAAGGCCAGCTCTGTTGATGCCCGGTCTTTCTCAGCTAGGTTTAGCTCTTGCTTGTGCTTCCGCTTGAGCTCCTCAGTTTGCATCTTGAAATGTTCTTCCAGGAGCACCAGCTGCTCTTGTTGTTGTGAGAGTTGGTTGGAACGTTGACTGACTTCACACTTGAGAGTTATGTTTTCCTTCTGAAGAATGGCCAGTGTTCGAGAGATTTTGTGGCGCTCCTCCTGAAAGGATGTTTCGTACTTCTCGTGGATTGCCCTGATGCTGCAGGCATGCTGCTGCACGAGGGCATCCATGTTCTGATGTGTCTGTTTACACCAACTCACGTTTCGTTCATGCATGGAGCGTAATCTGCACGCCACATAAGCCACCTGAGCCTGGATGAGGGCTTCTCGCATACAAAGAGAGGTACTAGTAAAAACATGAGATGTTTGAGGCCCTAAAAGTGCATTGACCATTTTAGCTAATTCAGGATGGTTGCCACTGCTTTGTATTTCCTGTGCATAGGTGTAGAGCTTTGCTGCTTGTTGTTGAAGCTCAGTAGCCAAACAGTCATGTGTGTCATGCAGAGACTGAATGGAGTCAACACTACAAGATGGCACCTGCTCGGCTAAATGTCGCTCTATAATCTCTTCAGCGAGCTCACGGGCGTCTTGCTGTTTGATCTGCTCTTTGTATGGAGCAAGTTCAGGTGGGTGCATATCAGCTAACTTTTGTTTACCAAGGCCAAAGTTGCTTTTAACTTCTTTGATTACATTTTTCAAATCAGACCTTTTAGAGGCTTCAATAATTGTCTTCAATGCCATTTCCCTTTGATATAGATTGTGATTAGCTTCAGTCAGCTCCCCTTTAAGTAGCCTGAATTTCTCGTCATAGCAAAGCTTAAGGTTTTGAATAGAGTAAGACAGTTCTGCTTTGATTAAAGTATTGAATATAGCTGATGTGTTTATGTCTGCATCAGCTGCAACACTGGCCTCCTGAGATTTGGCAACATTCAACCCCTCACATGGTGTCACCTCATTCTCTAGTTCCTTCCAAAATGCATTCTCCAACATTAACTTCCTAGTCAAAACATCTGCATAAACTATAGCTAAGCAATCTTTGTCACCACTTTTAATGTTCTCTATGTCCTTCCATATCGCTGTCAGCGTTTGTAGAAGATCAGACTCTGAGGACTGTACCAGCAAAGCCATTTTATTTAAAACAAGTGCCTCAAAAGAAAGTGTTTTGGCAAAGAGATTAATTGCTTCTTTATCTAAGGATTCTGACGTTTGAGGGAGAGCAGGCGATTGTTCATCCAAGGTCTTTTGTGCATGGCGGATATACATTGATGCACTGAACAGCTCGTTTTCAACCTCTGTCAGAGAGTGAAGCTGCGAATCAGTGGTATCGTGAGTGCCAGACAGAATAGCCTTGACTTTCTCTCGACTTGTTTCCACACAATGCAAGGCCTTTACATAAGGATTATTGAGAGAAGGTCCACTGGCACACATAACATTTTTATCTGAGTAAGGCTTGTTTTCAACCATTTTAAAATCTTTCTTGGACACATCAACATGAGTGGAACGTTGCTCCTGTAGAGTCCTAGTTAGATTTCTCAGTTTTTCCTCAGTAGTGAGCAGCTTAGTTTCTAGGGCATGCACAATAGCAATGAACTTCTCAGAGTCACTGGCATGTGGGAACGGGGTACCTGGGTAGGAAAGGGCTTCAGCTAGATCAAAGTTTTCCTGGTTGTCCACTTGTCTTTTATCTTCAAATGCATCGCTCAAATGGCAATCATCTGGGTCATCTAAGTTGTCATATTTTTGACATTGGATATTAGAACAACGAATTCTTGGCCTCTTAGCCTGTGAGATGTCATCGGTTGAGTTATCTATATTAGTTGCATTGTTTGAAGAAAATACATGTTCCCGTTTGTTCTGTTCTTGGACTTGTTTCTTCCCGAGGTGTAAATTATCATATCCCAGCTGCAAGTCATTGAGGTGCTGCTCAAGCTCGATTACGCGGTCCTCTGCGACCCCAAGCTTGATTTTAAGATCTTGTTCAGCATCCCTTGGCTCAACTTTCTCTATCAGACTTTGACTCATTTGACAAAGAAGGTCCTCCTTTGCTTGAAGCTTCTGTTCAGTTTCTTCTAAACTGTTGCCAAGTACAGTCATTTTAACAAGAGCCTCTCTTAAGTCCTCCTCTTTACGTTCCATCAGCCTTTCATACATTTCTTTCGTCTGCCGAATCTCTTCCTCTTTCTCTCTGAGGAATTGGCTCATTCTCTGAAACTCTTGGGTGGCCCTCTCATAAGAGTTCTCCAGAGAGCAGTAATCTGCCTCCTCCGTTTTGAGGCGATTGTGAAGCTTGTTGACCTCTCGGTCTGCCTCTGCAATCTGGTTAAGAAGCTCCTGACATCTGCATGTGAGCAGACCTCTCTCTTCTTCGAGCCTGCGTACGCTCTCTTTCAGTGACTCTACCATGCTGGTCTTCTGCGCAAGATTCTCTTGCAACTTTAGCATTTCCTCCATGTGTTCTCCTCCTGCTGAGGCCTGCCGCCCTTTTAGCAAGGCCTCCACCTGCTGTTCGGCCTCTAGTAGCCTGTCCTCCATGCATTTATGTGCTATTTCAGCTTCGGCTATTCTCTTACAAAGATTTTGTTTTTCCCTCTCGTGACTTTCTTGAATGCAATGCTGCTCCTTTCTCAGGCGTTCTTCTTTAAGCGCCTGGCCTTCCTCTGTTGCAACAAGCCGTGCAGTCACCTCTTGTAGTCGGTCCTGTAACCTCTGTATCTCTCTGGTGTGGTCTCGCTGCAGGGCCTGCTGGTGCTCGAGATGCCTGAGGGCCTGGTTTCGCTCTAAAAGGCTGGCCTCAACCTCACGCAGTCTTTCTTCACTGTCCTTTAGCTGAGCTCGTAAGGTGGCCTCGCTGCGCCCGTGTTCCTCGTCTTGTTCCTTTGAACGCTCTTGTTCCAGCTTGAGTTCATTGCGCATTCGAGCCACAGCTTGTTCACTTGCCAAGATTTCAGCTAGTGCAGATGCTAGCTTCGCTTGAAGGGCTTGGATGTCAGCATCATGGTGGTCTACTACATCTTGGGCTTCAGTGTAGCTTCTCTTTAACACCTGAAACTGCTGCTGAGTGAGGTCCTGCTTGCGCTTCTGGGACTCTAATTCACCCTGCAAGTCTTGCTTGAGCTGGTGCAAGTGTTGCCATGGCATTCTACGTGGCGAGGAGGAAGGGGGTGTTGCGCTCTTGAAAGAGATTGATGAGACAACAGTGATTAATGACATGGTGTTGGGTTCCCGCTCTGATACGGAGACCCACATCTCAAGTTTCTTGGTATGAATCTCTTGTTTGGTAAAAAAAAATTTCCCCACAAGCTTCCACTGTGCTTTTTGAGTGTTTATAAAAAATAATAAGATAAAATACACACAAACTGTTCAACAAAACAAATCAGGTGATAAATGGGATGAACTAAACTGTATGCAATACACCTGTGATGTGATACTATAAAAAAATAATACATGTGAATGTGCAATAAGCCATTAGTTTCCAAGAGATATAAGTTGAAGAATGCAATCTACAAACCCAAATACATGCATAAAACACCCCAAATCAAGATGGTATAACACACACAAACAATGCAGAAGAGAAAGCACAGTGCAAAGCTTGTTGATAAATGTTCTTACCTTAAGTATATCAATTCAAATCAGTTATATTCCCAAGAGATGTGAAACTCCGTGACAAGCATTAGTACAGCTCATGCTAGAAACACCACAACCATGGATATCAGTTTTCAGAAGAAAAGCACCCACACCAGTTAGTAGAATACCATACCAAGTAACATTGTCAACACATACTGAGCACGTATAGAAAACTAAAACACATTGCTGGGACAAGTGACAAGTTATCTGTTTTCCATGAACCAATTGACCTGATGTAGTACCTGCAAGATGTAGCCATCTCTGGCACTCTGTTCTCTTCCTAGTGCATTTTCCAGCTGCTCTTTTAAAATACTGTTCTGTCTGTGCAGCTGGTCCAGCTCTTTCTGTTTCTGTCCCAGCTGATAACAGAAACATACATTTAATAAGATGCAGTAACAAGCTAAAATTATATGTATTTAGATGCACAAACCTCTTTGTCTAGCAATGCAGCAAGCTCATGTGGAGGTAATCTGTCTGGGTTCCCTGAAGCAGTGGTGATAGGCACTTGCTTCTCCTCCCTTAGTGGCGTTTTTTCAACCTGATGCCATCTGTGTTCGATTTCTTCCTGCACACCCAAGGTTTCGGTGAACTTTTCTTCCTCAACATTGTGCAGGGCTGTAGGGTGGTCAACCTCCATCCTTCCTTGCGCTGGACGTTCAGGTCTGGGCGGTTCCACTGGTGATGATGTGTTCAACGTGGAAGTGACAGGTACAGTATTTGGCCGGTGGTATGTGCTGACTGGGCCCCTCATAACGTTATTCTTTTCTGAATGTACTATTGTCGAGGGGGGGAGAGTGTCTGATACACAGGAGGATTGAAGGGCCGAGGTAGACAGGGGAGAGGACGATGACGGAGAAGAGGAAATGGAGCAGCAGGAGGTGGTTGTGGAAAGGGATGAACTGAGGTCAACTGTGTCTGCTCGCTCCTTCATAAGCTTGTCTGTTTTTTCAGTTTTGAACTCAGACCAGTCAAAAGTTTTTGAACGGCCTTCCCGTCGGCGCTCGCGGACCCTGCTTTTCCGGGGCTCAAGGGGCGGATTGGAGACACGATTCTCTATTGGCTGTCTGTGGTCATCAGTCTTGGTGGGCTCAAGACAGGGGCTTGGCTCAGGTGTGACCTGTGGACATGGCTCCAGCAGCACCTGAGCTTTTATGTTCTCCTCAGGGACAGATCTGAAATGAAATAATTACACATGATATAAATACATGGGGGAAAAAAAAAGATGCAACACAATGAAAAGCGTTTTACTAGACAGAATGTACAAATATTGCGAGCAGGAGCATCATTTAACTGTGCATGTAAAAGCATTGAAAAAAACAAGACACCACGGGACATGACAATCAAAGCATTAAAACCCACTTATGATGTACACTGTGTGTTGGCCTGAAAGCAGTTTTAGCGTTTACACTCATAAGCTAAAATAAGCCTGAAGGCAGACTCCTTCCTTCAGCTGCTATGTTAATGCCATTTATACGGGGGCTTAATGTGAAGAATGTATTTGCAGCACACTGGGCAGAATGGCATGCTTCCAGTTACCTACAGGAGAGGTTTGTTTTTTAAAAGTTATTGACTAATACTTTCATCACGTTGGGTTGAAGATGTGTCAGCAAGGGAAAATGAGAAGGCACGGTGCTCAAGAATGCAAGAGCAGTATCTGAGGTAAGCGTGTGTCTATGCAGAAATGCCAAAAATATCACACCTCTCCTTGAAGGCATCGGCCCAATAAGTATTGACTTGGTGTGACTTACAAACCGCGTTTCCATATGAGTTGGGAAATTGTGTTAGATGTAAATATAAACTGAATACAAATGATTTGCAAGTCCTTTTCAACCCATATTCAATTGAATGCACTACAAGACAAGATATTTGATGTTCAAACTCATAAACCTTTTTTTTTTTTGCAAATAATAATTAACTTAGAATTTCATGGCTGCAACACGTGCCAAAGTAGTTGGGAAAGGGCATGTTCACCACTGTGTTACATCGCATTTTCTTTTAACAAAACTCAATACACGTTCGGGAACTGAGGAAACTAATTGTTGAAGCTTTGAAAGTGGAATTATTTACCATTCTTGCTTGATGTACAGCTTAAGTTGTTCAACAGTCCGGGGTCTTGTTGTCGTATTTTACGCTTCATAATGCGCCACACATTTTCGATGGGAGACATGTCTGGACTGCAGGCGGGCCAGGAAAGTACCCACACTCTTTTTTCACGAAGCCACGCTGTTGTAACACGTGGCTTGGCATTGTTGTGCTGAAATAAGCAGGGGCGTCCATAATAATATTGCTTGGATGACAACATATGTTGCTCCAAAACCTGTATGGACCATTCAGCATTAATGGTGCCTTCACAGATGAGCAAGTTACCCATGCCTTGGGCACTAATACAAGCCCCATACCATCACAGATGCTGGCTTTTGAACCTTGAACAATCCGGATGGTTATTTTTCTCTTTGTTCCGGAGGACACCACGTCCACAGTTTCCAAATATAATTTGAAATGTGGACTTGTCAGACCACAGAACACTTTTCCATTTTGCATCAGTCCATCTTAGATGAGCTCGGGCCTAGCCAAGCCGGCGGCGTTCCTGGGTGTTGTTGATAAATGGCTTTTGCTTTGCATAGTAAAGTTTTAACTTGCACTTACAGATGTAGCGACCAATTGTAGTTACTGACAGTGGTTTTATGAAGTGTCCCTGAGCCCATATGGTGATATCATTTACACACTGATGTCGGTTTTTGATGCAGTACCGCCTGAGGGGTCAAAGGACTGTAATATCATCGCTTACGTTCAGTGATTTCACCAGATTCTCTGAACCTTTTGATGATTTTATGGACCGTAAATGGTAAAATCCCTAAATTCCTTGCAATAGCTCGTTGACAAAATGTTCTAAAACTGTTCGACAATTTGCTTACAAATTGGTGACCCTCGGCCCATCCTTGCTTGTGAATTACTTAGCATTTTATGGAAGCTGTTTTTATACCCATCATGACACCCTCCTGTTCCCAACTAGCCTGCACACCTGTGGGATGTTCCAAATAAGTGTTTGATGAGCATTCCTCAACTTTATCAGTATTTATTGCCACCTTTCCCAACTTCTTTGTCACGTGTTGCTGGCATCAAATTCTAAAGTTAATGATTATTTGCAAAAAAAATGTTTACGAGTTTGAACATCAAATATGTTGTCTTTGTAGCATATTAAACTGAATATGGGTTGAAAATGATTTGCAAATCATTGTATTCCGTTTATATTTACATCTAACACAATTTCCCAACTCATATGGAAACAGGGTTTGTATCTTATGACTCACGTAATGTACGTTTTTGAAAAAGGGTAATGTAAATCTCTTTTACTTTATGGTAAATATATTTATTTACACAAGGCTGTTAATCAAGGTGAGCAGGAGGAGGTCTCTCTAGTTTGTTAATGTGATTGCCGTTTGGCTGTACAGCAGCCCAATTTACAAGGATACATTGCTCAACACCATATGACATAGGGTAGGACGACAAACACGCCGGGGCAGACATTGCTGAGCAATTACATCACTATTAGGAGGAAGGCCGAGGGAGGGAGGAGATAATCAACACACAAGCTTTCCAACCTGGGCTTCAGTACGGATAGTTTCAGTGAGATGTTTTTCCTGGAAGCAGGTTGTAAACACCGGTTGAGGGAGAAGTAGGAAACAGAGGGTAAGGAGGAGAGAGGGATTAAGTTCAAGTAGGTGAGAAAAGCAGCGTTCGTATCTGCCAGCGGTCAAGTGTTGATCCTCTCTAGGTATTACCGAGTGACATCGGGGGCAATGGCGGGTCGAGCATTCTTCATGATGGCCTGAATCCAGTTGCGACGGATTCCGGAGGTCATGGCTGACAAGGTGCACGCTCCTTCTTTACACTGAAAACAGAACACACAATATTTTGAGTATTTTAAGCTTTTACTACTACACCGTGAAGAATCATATAGACTATTAACTTACACATTCCTATTTCATGTACATTACATTTACTGCATAGCTGAGATGTCTAAATTAAATTGCTGCACCTTGTGAATATTCACCCCGCTTTGCAAAGTGACTTCAGCAGCTTTCTGCGAAACCGTCTAAAAATATAACCTATAAGTTATATGCCCAACGTATTTATTTGGCACTAATACATCAAATGATTGGGCCATGCATGAGTTGTTTGTGTCAAAAGTAACTTGATAATAGTAGACAATAGATGTAAAACAACTGACAATGAGATATTGTAAATCTCTTTAGGGAAATTAACAAATATCACTACATCAGAGGCTACAATACTGAGGCAGCAGCAGGAGTTTGTCAAAAATAAGTTAGCGTGTCATTAACAAATATTAAATTAATCATGTGTATACGCAAATTAATCAGGCAATTTATTTTGACCTTACGTACTCCTTTACATTAACGTGGATAGTTATTTAAAATTCAAAAGGCAGCATGGGCTGTTACATTTATACCGTCAGTGTTCAGGGGCCTTGTGTACAAAGTGTTGCGTGGTTTGCCTTCTAAATATGGACCTAATATCAAATCCACAAAATAAAGTACGCCAGTAAAAAATTATATGTATTAAACGGTTTGCTAGCACAAATCCAAGTACATTTCTTTGCTACATCTACTTGGCATGGGCAGACCACGCCCCTTTATGAATACGCAAATCGTAATGAAAGTAGCCATGTGACTGAGAACGACTTGCGCTGCCCAATGAGGACTCAGGAGGTGCTTGTTTCTTCCACTACTTAACAGCACACAGGCTAAAAAAAAATTGGTCAGCCTTGAGGAACAAAGACAACGAAGAAAAAGATTGATGTACATTGCCAAAACAGATGAGCGCTTGAAAAGAAAATCGCTGCAACTGTACCGCTTCCTGCGCTGCAACTGTGTCCAAACCTGTTGACTTCAGGGTCGCGTCAATCAAAAATGTCAAGCAGCAAAAATGCGCCAAACATGGATACAATGAGAGTGTTTTGCATTATTCCCATCATGCTTTGCAGGGGATTTAAATGGGTGTAATTTTTAATTGTTTTGTGAATAGACGTTTTTTTTATAATATGGACAAAGTTCAGTGAGCAGGTTGTGTTATGTGTGGCTGTGTGCTGACATTTTGTATTTATTTGCGACAAGAGAAGGACAATTTGTTTGGATTTGATGATGTGCTATGTACACTTCAAATAGCAATTCATGGTCATTACCTTAATTACTTACCTTGTCCACAAGGTAAACGTGTAGCAATTATATTATCCGGAAATTGACGGCACTCCAAGGGGCCAGATTCCTTATTAACTTGTGACGTATCGCAGGCCAAATTGAACACGGTCGTAATTTGGACAAAACTGCCCTAACAAATTAGCCCCTCTGAAAATTCCTGATGTTTTTTAAATAAATTTCATATTTAAACTTTGAATGGAGAAAGGAGGGGTTATAATCTCAGCAGTCACTCTTATTTTTTTTAATGTAATTTTTTCGTTTTTAAAATACTTTTGGTAGAATCACTGTGATGTTCTGAATGTCAACATGCTATTAGTATAAATGCAAAAGGGTTATATTTCACGTATTTGCTGAAAACTCACTCCTGTTACTTTAAGGTCTATTGCTCAAATGACTCACTTTTGTCTGAGATGGGCCAATACACATTTCGAGTAGTTCAACATTTGTATCACCTAACTTATTGTTAAAAAGAAAAAAAGCAAAATGTCCTTTACAACAGATGCAGTCTTTCGCCACTAGTTCAGGTGAGTTCTTCCATATTTATACGAGACAGTGAAGCTCAACCCGCTAAAACCACATCCTGGCTCACTGTGGTGAGAAGGAATTGTAGACAAATACTGGCGTTAATCATTTTTGAACACCAAACCCTTGTTCTTCGCCAAAGACACAACGATCCCCTTTGACTACTCTATTTCTGACATCTGCCAAAAAATAGCCATGAAGGTACTCAAGCAAATGTAAACAAAAGGCAATGAGCTCATTGCTACCTATTTGTATGAAAGTTAAAACCAGGAGAAAATAATACACTGGCATCCAAGAGATAATATTCCCATTTACGCAACTATATATGTTCCAAGGTCTAAAGATGTTTAACAGCCGAGAACAGTCACTCAGACAGATTATACAAAATAGGGTGGTATGTGGGTTCATGGTGACAAGTGAGGCTTCTAACGGCTGAGGCACATTTAGCCTATGATGTCACCGAAAGATGTTAAGTCATGTGACATCCGCCGTGACAAACAAAAAGAATCAGTTCAAAAAGAGAAACATCAAAACCTGATACCTTAGGTTGCATCACATGGTGTCTAAAGCTGTTTATAGGCTGGCAACAGACAGCAGAGCTAAACTGTGTCGACAATGTATGTTGTCCTTACAAGTGATGAATGACGCAAAACAATTGATGACATAGATCAACACTGACCAGAATTTGGAAGCCATAATTTCTCTGGACGGGAAACTCCTTGACATCGTAACTTGTCGACAGATCAATCTCACCGTCCAGTTGGGAAGCCTCGAAAAATCAATGAAGAAAGCGTCAAAAAAAGTGTATAATTCAAAGAACATTAAATAGAAAATGACTAGGTTATACAACTCATTTAGAAATCTGTTACCTCCTCAGCTATTGAGTCCTTGTAGTACCTCAGACTCTGATCTGTTAGGACAAACCAGTGCTTCTTCCACTAAAAGAGACGGACAAAAGACCCAATGTGACTTCAATAGTCATTTATGTGGATAAAACAATGTATTAAAGGAAAAAAACAAGTGATTATCACAAAATGACAGACGTTACCATTCCATCTTCATACAGCTTGGTCATCCATCCCTTTTTGAAGTTCAGCAGATCTGGCTGCAGAGAAAACGACAACATTATTGCGTATTCCAGAGCCAAGATACAACATAATAAATTATGTATGGTATTTAAGGAACTCATGTGAGACAGACTTCTCACTAAACTGCTTACTTAGTGTGTGTGCAACATTCAGGTCACCACCTTAGCTAAGTAAGTGTGAGTGCCAAAAGGTGACAGCAGTTGAACAGACCAACTGCTACAAAAGCTGCTGCACAGCTCAAGCTCTAAAATCCAATGTAAACAACGCATCCAAACAAGCCCTGTGCACAACTGTACCTTGTTTTTGTTTAGCTTCATCAGGTGTGGCGTGACCGTCTGGCAAAGAGTCATTGTGACGGCTAACTGCCTTCTTCACTTCATGTGTTGACAATCTGGTTTCTCTCCTTCTACCCCGGGGAACGCAAGGCTCGACTGCAGCCGCCTCTGTGTCGGCTATTTATAATTAGCAGTAGCAGTGGTGGCAGCGGTGTCAGTGCGTGAGAGTGGGTGGGTGGGATTCCTGGCAGCTGCACCTCACTCGCAGAGACCAAACACAGTGACTGCAGTGGTCTCCGAGCAGACCTGAGGTTAGTGGCTGTCGTATAGGAGTCTAACCTCAGGGAAGACACCTTTGCAAAACTAAGCAGCTTTGTAGTAACTTCAATCCCACTTGTAAAGGGTAAAGGATACTTTTACAAATGTGTTCATACTTTAGCTGTTGCTGTACCCGTTCTATAGTAATACAGCAGAAATTTTGGGAGCAATTCTAGCATAGCGGAGCATTCTGATTTAAACAACATATTTGTTTTTATTCAACTGGGCTATATGACTTGACTATTTAAGTTTGGCATCTCTGACATTAAAGGCCTACTGAAATGAGATTTTCTTATTTAAACGGGGATAGCAGGTCCATTCTATGTGTCATACTTGATCATTTCGCGATATTGCCATATTTTTGCTGAAAGAATTTAGTAGAGAACATCCACGATAAAGTTTGCAACTTTCGGTGTTAAGAGAAATGCCCTGCCTCTACCAGAAGTCGCAGACGATGACGTCACCCGTGTGATGGCTCCTCACATATTCACATTGTTTTTAATGGGAGCCTCCAACAAAAAGTGCTATTCGGACCGAGAAAACGTCAATTTCCCCATTAATTTGAGCGAGGATGAAAGATTCGTGTTTAAGGATATGGATAGCGATGGACTAGAAAAAAAAAGTTTAAAGAAAAAAAGTTTAAAAAAAACAAAACGCGATTGCATTGGGACGGATTCTGATGTTTTTAGACACATTTACTAGGTTAATTCTGGGAAATCCCCTATCTTTCTATTGTGTTGCTAGTGTTTTAGTGAGTTAAATAGTACCTGATATTCGGAAGGGTGTCTCCACGGGTGTCTCGACGCGCAGTGTCTCAGGGGAGTCGACGGCAGCTATGGACGGCACAAGCTCAGCTTTTCTCCGGTAAGAACTGACTTTTTAACCACAATTTTCTCACCGAAACCTGCTGGTTGACATTCCATCTTGATTCATGTTCGCTTGACGGCGCTCTGATCCATAGGAAAGTTTCACCTCCAGGAATTTTAAACAAGGAATCACCGTGTGTTTGTGTGGCTAAAGGCTAAAGCTTCCCAACTCCATCTTTCTACTGTGACTTCTCTAATATTGATTGAACAAATTGCAAAAATTCAGCAACACAGATGTCCAAAATACTGTGTAATTATGCCGTTAAAGGAGACGATTTTTAGCTGTGTGTGTGTGTGCAGCGCTCATACTTCCTAAAATCCTGTGACGTCTTGCGTACACGTCATCATTACACGACGTTTCATAGACGAAACTCCCGGGAAATTTAAATTTGTAATTTAGTAAACTAAAAAAGCCGTATTGGCATGTGTTGCAATGTTAATATTTCATCATTGATGTATAAACTATGAGACTGCGTGGTGGGTAGTAGTGGGTTTCAGTAGGCCTTTAAATCTATGATGGCAGTTTTCAAATATTTCGTCCTACATCTCGCCCTTCACCTTTGACACCGTTCTTAGGATTAACAAAACATTCCAACAAGGCAATTCGAATGTCTTGACAACAAGAAATGTGAGTTGATTGTTCTATTTTTATTACAATGTCATCGGTCATTGTCTGCTCCTGATTATGTCAAAAGTCAACCTTTATTTCATGATGAAAAAAAGAAGGCTTCAGTCACATGCAGCAATGGATGTGGGTGGCCATGAACATGTACTGTGAATGTTTATTTCAGTGCTATTTACATGAATTCCAAAGATGTATACTTGAGAAATACTGTATAGCTGGAACTCACAGTCATTGAAGACTCTGTGACTCTGCGGTCAAGCGACTTGGCCCTCCTTATGTTTGCAAAAGTCGAGCTGGACACATCCGGGACTGAGTGGTCTTTTCCTGCGTCCAATGACATTTCCTACAACGACAACATGTTGTAGAATTATCCATCTGGGAGGTCATTGCATTTCAAATTTAGTAATCAAACCACAACACACATGTTTGGCGCCCAGATAGCGTCTCTCACTGCGGCCTTGTCGCTGTGCATTGTTGACACTTGATGACAGCTCGCTGGAGCTGCCCGTGTACATGCGCTCTACATTTGGACTCTCTTCAAATCGGTCAATGACTTGAGAACGCCTTTGTGAGAGAAAGCATCATGCCTCTGATCAGTACACAACACAACTTCATACATAAACAACATTACCATTTGCAGTGAAAAGTAAAATATTCCTGCATACACAAAATAGTTGTTTGATCAGGTAATTGTAGTGGCAATATCAGTCAAAAATACAACTAAAAAGTTAGTTTGAGCAAAAATATGTCATGATGGATGAAGAGTTTGAATTTATCCATCCATCCATTCATTTTCTACTGCTTGTCCCATTCGGGGTCGCTGGAGCCTATCTCAGCTGCATTCGGGCAGAAGGCGGGGTACACACTGGACAAGCCGCTACCTCATCGCAGGGCCAACACAGATAGACAACATTCACACTCACATTCACACACTAGGGCCAATTTAGCGTTGCCAATCAACCTATCCCCAGGTGCATGTCTTTGGAAGTGGGAGGAAGCCGGAGTACCCGGAGGGAACCCAAGCAGTCACGGGGAGAACATGCAAACTCCACACAGAAAGATCCCGAGCCCGGGATTGAACCCAGGACCTTCGTATTGTGAGGCACATGCACTAACCCCTGGTACACGGTGCTGCACGAGTTTGAATTTATTGTGTGCAAAAAAAAAAAAAAAAGTGCCGTTATCGAACTGCATTCACACACAACAATGACATGACTCTGGAAAATTGTTTTAGATTTAAAGTGCCTCTCATAGAAAACAATGTGCAATTTAATGTTGCCTCCGTCAATGAGATGCACCAAGAGATGACATCTAAGGATATGATTGCAGTTAGGTGTTTTTGTTTTTTTTAATAACAACAAAGAATAAAAATGACTAGTATCTGCAGAAGTAGTAGCAATGGCAACTTACAGCAGCATTATTATAAAGCACTGAAATATGTTAATGTGTGGATGTCAGAAAAGATGGGAAACCATGAAGAGTGTGTCTACAGTAAACCAAGCATTTAGGATAGAATAGTGTTTGCGTGTGCTCCCAGGCAGAGAAGAGATGAAATGATAGAAAACAGGAGCCAGTGGTGACCAGTAGGAAACAGCATTGGGACAGAGGTGGAGGGGTTGGTTGAGCATGAGCTCTGTTCAGAAGCCCCTGGAAGAGATGAAAACAACAAAACCAATCTAGCAAAGGCAGCAAGAGGCCCACAGAAAAGAAAGTAACATGTGCAATTATCACCCCAGATCATTAAATACAACAACAGGGCAACACTAAGATATTCAGAAATTACTCACCTTTATATGTCAAATGAATTGATATTTTATGTCTTACTAATGATGTGTTGCCATCTTTGTCGCATATTTGTTTTAATTTAAAATGGTAATGCTGTGTAGGAGTGTATCTGTGTGTTCTCACCTTCGCTCTTCCCCAAACAGCCGAGCCACCTCTTCTCTTCCGGGACTCCGTGTGCGTTCTCTAAGCTCTTGTCGTTTTTTCTCTGAATGAAAGGCTTCGCGGTGGGTCAGCCTGCGAGCCCACGGCACATCTGACAGTGACGCATACTCTCTGCCTGAACGACCCACTCTACCCACTGCACTATTCACACTAGCAATGCTCCCTCCACCAACACTACTGCGGCGGCCCTCCCAGGTGGGTGTAGCGCTGCTATGTTCAGAGTCCAGTGAGCTCTGGGAGGAGCTGACAGTGGAGTAACTGGGGGACAATATGTCACCTGGAGAGGGTAGAGGGTCTTGGGAGTGGGGATAGGGACACATCGGGGGTTCGGGCTCAGAGTTGTACCTGGGACTGGGAGCTCCTAAAGAACATGTTGATGAAGACAGGGGGAGATAGTGGGGTGGCTGCAGTGGTTGTGAATGCTGTGCAGGTGGTGGCGAGGGATCCGTCTTGGTCTTCTCCAGGGAAAAATAACCACTCTCCACGCGCACTTTGCGTCCAGTGCTCATTGTGCCAACATCTGTAATGAATAACAATCTATCAGTAACAGTGGGTATTGTACACAGATGTTAAATGTGTCTGGTATCAGTCCTAACCATCTTGAGTAGTGATAGTAGAGTCCGGTTGGCTATGGCCCAGCTGGCTGAGGCAGGAAGCGCTGCGGCTACACGAGATGGTGGCTCGATTCCAGCGGTTCTCCTCTTGCCATAAAGTGGCACGGCTCATTGGGACACGCTCGGCACTGGCAATGCTGCTCGGCAGGCACGGGATGCTGCCTCCACTGCTGCTGGTGACCGTCACCTTGGCGGGACCCGGCTCCTGGATAGGGGTTTGGGAAGGAAGGAGTGGAAGGGAGGAGGAAAGGACAAAATGGGAGGCAAGGTCACAACAACACTAGAAAAAAGAAAAAAATGGACGAAGGTAAAACAATACATAAGACATAAGCAACCAAATTTGTACTAGATGGCTACCATGTACAAAACAAAAAAACAGTTAAGTTGGCACGTTGTGTAATTTGTAAATAAAAACAGAACACAATGATTTGCAAATCCTTTTCAACTAATATTCAATTGAATAGACTGCAAAGACAACATATGTAATGTTCAAACTGACAAAACTAAAAAAATTTTGTGCAAATAATCATTAACTTAAACTTTAATGGGAGCAACACATTGCTAAAAAACTTGGCACAGGGCCATTTTTACCACTGTGTTACTTGGCCTTTCCTTTAAAAAACACTCAGTAAACGTTTGGGAACTGAGACGACCAATTTTTTAAGCTTTTCAGGTGGAATTCTTTCCCATTTTTGCTTGATATGTACAGCTCAAGTTGTTCAACAGTCCGGGGTCTCCATTGAGGTATTTTAGCCTTCATATTGCGCCAAACATTTTCAATGGGAGACAGGTCTGGACTACAGGCAGGCCAGTCTAGTACCCACACTCTTTCACTATGAAGCCACGCTGTTGTAACAAGTGGCTTGATATTGTCTTGCTGAAAAAAGCAGGGGAGTTTGTGATAACGTTGCTCGGATGGCAACATATGTGGCTCCAAAACCTGTATGTCCCTTTCAGCATTAATGGTGCCTTTACAAATGTTACCCATGCCTTGGGCACTAGTACACCCCCATACCATCACAGAGTCTAGCTTTTGAACTTTACGCCTAGAACAATCCGGATAGTCCTTTTCGTCTTTATTCCGGAGGAAACAAAATCCACAGTTGCCAAAAAGAATTTGAAATGTGGATTCGTCAGACCACAGAACACTTTTCCACTTTGCATCAGTCCATCTTAGATGAGCTTGGGCCGACGAAGCCAACTTCGTTTCTGGGTGTTGTTGATAAATGGCTTTCACATTGCATAGTACAGTTTTAACATGCACTTCCAGATCTAGCGACCAACTGTAGTTACTGACAGTGGTTTTCTGAAGTGTTCCTGAGCCCATGTAGTAATAACCTTTACACAATGATGTCGCTTTTTGATGCAGGACCGCCTGAGAGATCAAAGGTCCATGATATCATCGCTTACGTGCAATGATTTCTCCAGATTATCTGAAGGTTTTAATGATTTTACGGACCGTAGATGGTAAAATCTCTAAATTCTTTGCAAGAGCTTGTTGAGAAATATTGTTCTTAAACTGACATTTTGCTCACGCATTTGTTCAGAAAGTGGTGACCCTCACCCCATCCTTGTTTGTGAATAACTGAGCATTTTATGGAAGCTGCTTTTATACCCAATCACAGCACACACCTCTTCCCAATTAGCCTGTTCACCTGTGGGATGTTCCAAATACGTGTTTGATGAGCATTCCTCAACTTTCTCATTCTTTTTTGCCTCTTGTGCCAGATTTTTTGAAACATGTAGCAGGCATCAAATTCCAAATTAGCTAATATGTGCAAAAAATAAAGTTTCCATTTCGAACTTCAAGTATCTTGTCTTTGCAGTCTATTCAATTGAATATAGGTTGAAAAGGATTTGCAAATCATTGTATTCTGTTTTTATTTAGGATTTACACAACGTGCCAACTTCACTTAGCATGAATTGATTAATGTGGACCCTGACTTAAACAAGTTGAAAAACTTATTCGGGTGTAACCATTTCAATGTCAATTGTACGAAATATGTACTGTACTGCGCAATCTACTAATAAAAGTTTCAATCAATCAATCAATCAATCAATGGTTTTGGGTTTGTAGTACGAAAATACAGAAATATATTGACACTGTAAACAGATAAGGAATTTGTAGTCAATATTCCTGTACATATATGTAACTGAATGATACTGTGCATGGACAAAGAGCATTAAGACACCAGGAAGAAAATATGAAGCGGAGACTCCACAAAAACTCCAAGCATTCTTTTATAAACAATGAATTATCCAAATTGTTCCCACAAAGTTAGAAACATGAGAAGTGCATTCAAATTTAAGGGTCTTAAGTCCAACCTCTGATAAATTATTTGATTAGATAGTGTGACCAAAGACAGATTGAAATTACCATTAAATTTAACTGTTGACATTGCAAGTAAATGAAGCTCCTTGTATTTAAGAGAAATCAATCAAAATGCACCAACAACATTTCAGACTCATTGCTATATTTACAATCACCACCAACATGCAGCTGTTAGAATTGAGTTTTTACAGGTTTTTACAAAAAGCCTTTAATTTTTTGCAACAATAATTAATTTTGAAACTGTATAAAATCCGTCAGACATTTTAGGATGTGAAGCAGGATGGTCAATCTAAACTCACTGGGTGTCCATTCACGTCCTTAATAGAAAAACACTGGATTGTAGTTACTCCACCGTGCCAACCACATAAAGCTTGTGTTCTTACTATTAGATATGCTGTGCACTACTTAAAGTGGTTTTGCTTCAAAAAATATTCCGAGAATGCACATAAATGTCAGTTTCATATAATATAGAATTGGTGTCATGTTTAGTGGCACAGCCCAGAAAGCAAACGGTTTGCTGCACCTGCAGTATGTATTTAAATTGCATTGAACTCAAACACTGCTAGTACACTATGTAAGTGTAATTTTTCTGGCAGTTGTACTCTGTAAAATATAAATACATTTATTTTTTACTAATATTTTGAAGGTTTCTGTTGAAATATGCAGTCAAATGTGAGGCAGACGAGGTCGACACAATGTCAGCGCTGTCCTTCTGCAAATTAGTGTTGCACAATATCATACCAATTTAGGGCGCCATCATTAGCAGGACCAGACAATGGCCCTTTGAGGGAAATTTGTCGGCATTCAATACAGAATATGGAAGGGCTGTATTACACTGAATGTGGGCTAAAAATCCTATCTAGTATATGTCATGTTTACGGTTCTATGGTGGTTACAGAAACATCCTTTTTTTTGCCCTTGGATATGCATATACACATTGCGGTCAGCTTTCAAGCTGTTATGCAGGTTCCAAATGCAAAATGACAATGGAACGATGTCAACTGAAGCAAGAACATCACTGAGTAATAAGGGGGAGTTGATGCATTACCTGCTGAGTCGGTGGATCAACCTTGCGCTTTTTCTTCTGATTCTGCTTGTTTGTTCTGGGGTACACGGTCAGAGCTTCCTGCCAACTGTAAAGAGTGAAAGTTCTGTTTTAACTTATGCACCAGTACACCACGCCATTTATTCAAAATAACATTTGGAAACACTCAAAAGTACTAACAACAAAAAACAAAAGTATAGGAAAGCATAGTCCAAAGCAGCCACCAGGGGGCAGAACAGTTTTATTAGCCAAGGGAATCACACATTGGTGTCATCTTTTCAACTTAAGAACAAAAAAAAAAAAAAACACTATCCATCCATCCATTTCTACCACTTGTCCCTCTCGGGTCGCGGGGGTGCTAGAGCCAATCCCTGCTGCACTCAGGCAAAAAGCAGGGTACATCCTGGACAACTCGCCACCTCATAGCAGGGCCAACAATCAAACTCACATTCTCGCATTCGGGACAATTTAGTGTTAAGTTTTTTTTAATTATTTTAAATATATTTACATTTTTTTTAAATAATTAAAAAAAAAAAACTTAACACTAAATTGCGGGGCTCTCCCTTGGAGATAGGGTGAGAAGCTCTGTCATCCGGGAGGAACTCAAAGTAAAGCCGCTGCTCCTCCACATTGAGAGGAGCCAGATGAGGTGGTTCGGGCATCTGGTCAGGATGCCACCCGAACGCCTCCCAAGGGAGGTGTTTAGGGCACGTCCAACCGGTAGGATGCCACGGGGAAGACCCAGGACACGTTGGCAAGACTATGTCTCCCGGCTGGCCTGGGAACGCCTCGGGATCCCCCGGGAAGAGCTAGACGTAGTGGCTGGGGAGAGGGAAGTCTGGGCTTCCCTGCTTAGGCTGCTGCCCCCGCGACCTGACCTCGGATAAGCGGAAGAAGATGGATGGATGGATGGATATTTACATTTTGTTAAGTTAACTTTAAATCAATCTCAAACAAGTTGACTACAAATCTACATACCCGTTGAGGATTTCTTTACACTCAGCACGAATGAAGTGCTCTTTATCAGGGGTCAGAATACACAAGGAGTTCTTCTGACCCGTCCTAGACTCTCCATCGATGACATCAGAGCACTGGTTCATATTTATGGTGCCCTGGGGAAGAGTACTCGGCTGGAAGACACAACAGAAGGACATGTAGGAAGTGCAAAGAACAGACGTGCTCACATATCCCGCTTCACATGATGATCTCACATAATCCTTCCAAGCAGCAATGTGCCTGTGAGAGAGTGTTTCTTGCCATTTTCATTATGGGATTTACAAAGCAGATCTGCAAAGATTAATTTTTTTAAAGAAATCAAAGTGACCAAATCAACTATTGAACTCTAATTGATTCGCTTAGAGGGTGGAGCAAAAATAAGGCTGTTGATGTTATCTTGAACTAATTTGTTTAAATAGTTTTATAAGAAACATAAATTACATGGTTTAGAACAAGCTTTCTTTTAACAGTTTTTTGGTCTTGACTGCACTACACATACGGTAAAAATTACAGCTTTCAACCGCTCTGGTGTCTTGGTATAGTACCAGCCACAAATGATAAATTACAGCACTGTGTGCATCGGAGTATAGGAGAGAGACAAGATTAAAAGGCATCAGACTCAACTTGGCCAGTGACCCAATAAATCAGATTCAGGAAACCCATTTGTGCAGCATTATCGTGGTATGACAGTACCAGAGAAATTGAAGCGTGGATGTAGGAGTCAATACTTGATTGTAATCCCACCCTTAGGGCGATTTGACTAACTGTGTTGACTGCAGCCCTGTGTAATCACAATTTAAATTCTGAAGTCTTTCACATTATACGCTGACTGAAAAGGGCTGAAAATGCACATCATGACATTGTTTAGCTTAGGACATTGAAGCAGCATGATGCCACATCCGTGGGCGCGAGACAATGGGAGCAACTCACTAAGTCAATGAGTTGACTTCTTGTGCACGTGCAATAAAAATCAATGAAGGGCTCTCGACCAGGTGAGGGGCTAACTCAACAGTTGTGCTTGACAGGTAAATTGACAAACAGACCCTGGGACAGCTGGGCGAGGGCCTGGAAGACCTGCTTCAGATTGCCAAGGAGAGACTGGCGTCAGCTTGATCTGAAAGCCTTGTCACACTCAGACTTGGGGAGAGGGGAGAAGTTTAGAGGCTAAGAAGAAAAAGTGGCAGGGCGGATTAGGAATCTCAATCTAGTGGTCGATGGGAGCAGCAGTACTGCCGGAAAATAAAATGTTTAATGGATTATGACTGTTGACTGCTTTGCCCATCTGTCTATATAAACAAATCTAGAGTACCGTGTGGCCTTTAGGCAGTTTATGACCTGAGATTTTAACTTACAGAAACCAAAGGCTTATTGTTAAGACAAAAACATTCTAATATTAAGACTACTGTGTTTATAAGAAGAATGTGTGGTTGTACGGCTCACATTTTAAGAAGGTTTTGGAGAGCAGCATAAGACTCCTCACACATGTGCAGCCTACTAGGCCAGGCTTTACATCAGCTGCCCTCTAACACACGCCCCCTATTTTGGGCAGCTAGGACAACATTTGCCCCCCAGACCCAGGCCCCAATGAACCCACACCTCTCTGTCACCTATCCTAAACCCTGTCCCCTCTCTCTGTGCCATGTCTCACCACAACGAGCCCTTTGTGCATCAGGACCAGTTAACACAATGTGGGATTGTCGGCTGCCACAGTCCACAGAACCACTCCTCCCCTTAACTCTCACACAAGGAAGTAATGGACACACAGTTTGTGATCAGTACATGGAAATTAGGAAGATTTTTGTCCCTGAAGTTACTCAGACAATTGTGGAAAATATTATTTCTTTCTTAGTTTATTTCGATCATGACATACCTACAACATTATATATCAGGCAATTTCATATCATTTCACAATACATCATGTCCGAAAAGAAGTAGGAAGAAGCAAAGCTTATTTAATCCTACCCCTTTCCCACGTCAGAGCGTTCAAAAATATATACATTCATTCATTGACCTTTACAGCAAAATAGCAAAATGACATCCGTGAATGAGTAACACAAGTTTTGTAATATGTAAATAATTAATTCAGTCATTATTAACATACTGAGATGAAGAATATCTTATTTTCAATAAGGTTGAAAGTGTTTCTAATGATTCTTCTTCTTTGTACTTTGTAAGCATTATTAATTTTAACAGCCTCTTAAAGGGGAACATTATCACCAGACCTATGTAAGCGTCAATATATACCTTGGTGTTGCAGAAAAAAGACCATATATTTTTTGGGACCGATTTCCGAACTCTAAATGGGTGAATTTTGGCGAATTAAACGCCTTTCTATTTATCGCTCTCGGAGCGATGACGTCAGAACGTGACGTCACCTAGGTAATAAAGCCGCCATTTTCTCAAACACATTACAAACACCGCATCTCAGCTCTGTTATTTTCCGTTTTTTCTGGAACCTTGGAGACATCATGCCTCGTCGGTGTGTTGTCGGAGGGTGTAACAACACTAACAGGGAGGTATTCAAGTTGCACCACTGGCCCAAAGATGCGAAAGTGGCAAGAAATTGGACGAAATTTGTTTAAAATACGAGGGTGTGGGGAAAGCCGACGAAATGGTCAGTCGTTTGTTTCGCACACTTTACCGACAAAAGCTATGCTACTACAGATATGGCAAGATTGTGTGGATATCCTGCGACACTCAAAGCAGATGCATTTCCAACAATAAAGTCAAAGAAATCTGCCGCCAAACCCCCATTGAATGTGCCGGAGTGTCTGCACATTTTACCGGCGATGCTAAGGCAGACATGGCACAGAGATGTATGGATAACCTGCAGATGCATTTCAAACGATAAAGTCAACTAACTCACAAAGGTGAATTTTGTTGATGTTGTTGTCTTATGTGCTGATCAGACATATTTGGCCGTGGCATGACTGCCAGCTAATCGATTCTAACATGCTATTTAGGTAGGCTGACCATACGTCCTCTTTTCCCCGGACACGTCCTCTTTTGCGGCGTTGTCCGGCATGTCCGGGCGGGTTTTTTTAAATGTGTCAAATGTCCGGCATTTTGAATTAGGGTTGCGTGTTTTTAACGTTTACTTTCAGAGCGTGCATATCACAACGTATAAGATGCCATACTGCGGTCAAGCCAGCCGCACTTGAATCTGAAATGCGCCTATACGTTAGACATTACGGTAATTAAGCTAATAAATTCATATAAAATATGTAAAACATTGAAATTTAAATATAAGAGATGTATCTCAACCAACTCATATAGGACTATCATCCTGTACTGTTTGGGGTCAATAGGTCACATGACCTGGAAGCTATTGAGCTAAAAAGTAATAAAAAAAAAAGTAATATATTCACATAAAATATGTAAAGCATGGAAATTGAAATATAAGAGGTGTATCTCCAATAACCCTTATAGGACTATTATCCTGCAATGTTTGGGGGTCAATAGGTCACAAGACCTGGAAGCTATTGACCAAAAATGCTAATATTTACAGGAATAAATTCATATAGGTGAATTATGTGAATTTTATTTATATAGCGCTTTTCTCAAGTGATTCAAAGCACTTTACATAGTGAGACCCAATATCGAAGTTACATTTAAACCAGTGTGGGTGGCACTGGGAGCAGGTGGGTAAAGTGTCTAGCCCAAGGACACAACGGCAGTGACTAGGATGGCTGAAGCGGGAATCGAACCTGCAACCCTCAAGTTGCTGGCACGGCCGCTCTACCAACCGAGCCATACAGCCCCCAAAATATGTAAAGCATGGAATTTGAAATGTAAGACGTGTATCTCAACCAACCCATATAGGACTACCATCCTGCACTATTTGGGGTCAATAGGTCGCATGACCTGGAAGCTATTGAGCAAAAACGCTAATATTTACAGGAATAAATTCATATAAAATGTGTAAAGCACAATGAAATTGAAATATAAGAGGTGTATTTCAACCAACCCATATAGGATTATTATCCTGCACTGTTTGGGGTCAATAGGTCACATGACCTGGAAGCTATTGAGCAAAAACGCTAATATTTACAGGAATAAATTCATATAAAATATGTAAAGCATGGAAATTGAAATGTAAGAGGTGTATCTCAACCAACCCATATAGGATTATTATCCTGCACTGTTTGGGGTCAATAGGTCGCATGACCTCGAAGCTTTTCAGCTAAAAAGCTCATATTTACAGGAATTAATTCATATAAAATATGTAAAGCAATGAAATTGAAATATAAGAGGTATATCTCCAATAGCCCCTATAAGACTATTATCCTGCAATGTTTAGGGTCAATAAGTCACATGACCTAGAAGCTATTGAGCAAAAACGCTAATATTTACAGGAATAAATTCATATAAAATATATAAAGTATGGAAATTGAAATAGAAGAGGTGTATCTCAACCAGCCCATATAGGGCTATCATCCTATTTTGCCATTCTATGAATTCTCCCCAATGTGTGGTTGTGTGTGTCTGTGTGTCATCTGAATATATATTTTTTGTGAGAATGTATGTTTCTGTTTACTTTAAACTGTGTTGACGGAAGTGTAATGGCAGCTCTGGGGTCTTGGAAAAAAAGGGTGAATGTATTGCAAAATCATATTATTGAATGCAAATAATGGCTCTGTGTTTTTTTTTCTTTTGGATTATACATGTGTATATGCATGCAAATGTGATTCTCTGATTTGATTGCCTTAACTGTGTGTGAGGTGGTATTGTGTGTTTGAAGATGTGTGTGTGAGTGGTGATTTGTCCTAGCTCAATAGCTCCCAGGTCATTTGACCTATTGACCCCATACAGTGCAAATTGATAGTCCGATATGGGCTAGTGGAGATACACCTCTTATAATTCAATTTCAATGCTTCACATATTTTATGTGAATATATCTCTTTAAATATTAGCATTTTAGCTCAATAGCTTCCAGGTCATGTGACCTATTGACCCCAAACATTGCAGAATAGTCCTATAAGAGCTATTGGAGATACACCTCTTGTATTTGTATTTCAATGCTTTACATATTTTATATGAATTTATTACTGTAAATATGAGCTTTTTAGCTCAATAGCTTCCAGGTCATGTGACCTATTGACCCCAAACATTGCAGGATAATAGTCCTATAAGGGCTATTGGAGAAACACCTCTTATATTTCAATTTCATTGCTTTACATATTTTATATGAATTAATTCCTGTAAATATGAGCTTTTTAGCTCAATAGCTTCCAGGTCATGTGACTTATTGACCCCAAACATTGCAGGATAATAATCCTATATGGGTTGGTTGAGATACACCTCTTATATTTCAATTTCATTGCTTTACACATTTTATATGAATTTATTCCTGTAAATATTAGCGTTTTTGCTCAACAGCTTCCAGGTCATGCGACCTATTGACCCCAAATAGTACATGATGGTAGTCCTATATGGGTTGGTTGAGATACACCTCTTATCTTTTCAATTTCATTGCTTTACATATTTTATATGAATTTATTACTTTTTAGCTCAATAGCTTCCAGGTCATGTGACCTATTGACCCCAAACAGTACAGGATGATAGTCCCATATGAGTTGGTTGAGATACACCTCTTATATTTCAATTTCAGTGCTTTACATATTTTATTTGAATTTATTAGCTCAATTACTTTGATGTCTAAAGTATAGGCGCATTTCAGAATCAAGTGCGGCTGGCTTGTCTGCAGTGATGCCGTCATGGCGACACACCACCCCCCTTTACCGTTCTACCGCGCATGCTCGTCACTTCTGTTTCATGCTGGGTAGTGTAGTCCTTTAATTCCCTGGCTCATAACATCACACTAGCTGTAAATATTGTAGCGGCTGGCTACGGGGTGTTAGCCAATGGCTTTGGTTGGGGGCAGGACTTCCGGGGAAGTTAGGGAAGTGGCGCTATTGACAGGAAGTGTTGGTTCGAGTTTTGCCGGGAAAAGCAAATAGACTTCTTGGTAAACACTAAGGTGAGTGTAAAACTCCAGAGATTTAAGCGTTAAATATAAAATGTATGTATGCCCTGGCACACCAATATCTTTTCGTGACCCAAGCGAAACACTTTTTACACTTTTATACTAAAATAAATACACCTACAACTTATTAAATAAAAACATAGGAAAAACTACCAGCGGCGGTAAAGTTTAGATCCATGAAGGAAAGAAAAAAGTGAATGAATGTTTATAACTGAATACATTTACATATGTATACACATTTGTTTTCTTTTTTTAATATTTTTTTTAAATGAATGAAGTAACATTTGTGACAACCTTTTTCCAAAACACGATATAGAATGTGATACAACAGGATAATGAATACGTTTATCATTTGTTTTCAAAACGCTTACAAAAAAGTGGGACCCCAAAAATTTACTGTGGGACCCCATTTTTATGACTTGATGGGGTCTGTAGGACCCCATTTTAGAAATCCCTAGCGCCAACACAGCCATCAACAGAGTAAAAATGCTTTATTTAAATAAATATATTATTTATAAAGCAAGTTCGAGTATCATTGGCAAATTTTCACCTACTACCGGCCTTCGCGTGCTGCCCGCCTTGGCACGCATGTATGTGTCCTCTTTTTGGGATTTCACAATATGGTCAGCCTAATTTAGGCTAGCTGTACGTACATTTGAAACTATATTTACATCCAGCGTTTCCCTCCACCCACATTTAATGCCAAACAAACACGAATCGATGGATTTAAGTTGATCCAGTGTCACAAGGTGCGAAACTTCCGATCGTTGGTCTGCACATTTTACCGGTGATGCTAAGGAAAACATGGCCGAATAGCGTCAATATCTATTCGCTGAATAGCTTTAGTTTCTTCTTCAATTTCGTTTTCACTATCTGCCTCCATACTCCAACCATCCGTTTCAATACATGCGTAATCTGTTGAATCGCTTAAACTGCTGAAATCCGTGTCTGAATCTGAGCTAATGTCGCTATATCTTTCGGTGCTATCCGTATCGGCATTACTGGATGACGTCACAGGAAAACGGACGATGGCTTCACAGATAGCGAAAATCAGGCACTTTAAAGCTTTTTTCAGGGATATTCCGGGATGGGTAAAATTTTGAAAAAAATTAAAAAAATAAAATAAGCCACTGGGAATTGATTTTTATTGGTGTTAACCCTTCTGAAATTGTGATAATGCTCCCCTTTAAACTGGATCATATCAGTACAATGTTTAACTTCTTTACTTAATCCATTCCATAATTTAATTCCACATACTGATATGCTAAAGGTTTTAAGTGTTGTACGTGCATTCAAATGTTTTAAATTAGATTTTCCTCTAAGGTTATATTTCTCCTCTTTAGTTGAGAATAATTGTTGTACATTTGGTAGTAGGTTATAATTTGCTTTGTACATCATTTTAGCGGTTTGCAATTCTACCAAATTAATCGAGCTTTAATATTTTTGACTTAATAAATATAGGGTTTGTATGTTCTCTATATCCAACATTATGTAATATTCTAATTGATCTTTTTTGTAACACAGTTAACGAATGTAGCGCACATTTGCAGTTGTTTCCCCATATTTCTGCACAATAACTCAGATATGGTAACACTAGCGAGCAGTAGAGAATATAAAGTGATTTTTGGCCCAGGATGTATTTTGCTTTATTCATTATTGAAATGTTTTTTGCCACCTTATGTTGTATGTTTTGTATATGAGATTTCCAGTCCATTTTATCATCTATTAACACTCCCTATAATTACCCTGACTGCAGAGTCAGTATAACTATGATTGAGCACATGAGCATGCAAGATAATTATCTACCAAATCAAACATCTGTCATTTTGTCTTATGTTTGGGCTGTAAAACACATTTTCTTTCTCTGTATCATAAGTCTTCTTTGACAGGGCAGACCTAAAAAACATGTAGAATACCAGAAATAAGTGAGTCACAGACATCTCATCATTTTCACTATTCTCTTCTATTTGAAAGACTGCTAAAAATAGTGCTCAGTCATCAAGTTATGCTGTTAAACACCTGCAAGTTAATTGCAAACATCAGTATCTGTTGTCAGTTGGCTTTACTCTGTATTACTCTTGTGCAAGGCATGTATCAGGCTACCTCCAACAGGTTCTAAGGTCATTACCACAGCACCCACAGTCACTAGCCTTTGTTGTACACAGACAGCCAACATGAAGTAACCATGATGAGCTGGCACTGCATCATCCTGACTCACGAATATGGCAAGGAGTCGGGTCTCTTCGGGGTCCAACATCCTGCTCATTACCGATAACAGCAAACGTGCAATACAACATTCCTTAGCAACCAGGCACAATAGAGGTAAACACATTTTTGGATGCAAGTGAACCCGCAAGACGCAGCAGGGTTAATAATCCCTAGGTGCCAGACGGATAGAGTCACTTCTCAAGTTTTGTAAAGAAATCATCTGCCCCATTACAGTAATACACCTAAACATATATATATAACACAACTAAGACAGGTCATCAATATAGTCACAACAATACCATAGTCCTTTAAATTCATCCCCAGCATTAACATATCAGATGGAACACTTAAATGTAATTGTAATGATCTCCGCTGTCATCATCATCGGCGGTCACTCGTGGTCAAGTATGACTGTCCTCCTTCCTGGTCTTTGTGGGTCTTCAGGTGGGCGTGGAGGCCGATTCTGGACCCGATTATTCTGGGGCAATGTGGACAAGGGAATGTAGTGGTGGTGGGTTTGGGTTGGGCCTGTTTGATGGATGCTCTCTCCTTTCTTAGTCTGCGCTTGTCTTGTGCAGCATGGCGGAGGTCGTCATTATATTGCGCGGCACCCTCACGGACAAGGTTTCTCCACATCGTCCTGTCTGTTGCCTTGACTTCCCAAGACTTAAGGTCTATGCGACACTTTGTCAGGTTTGCCATGATGTTATCCTTAAATCTCTTCTTTTGACCTCCCGGGGCCCGTTTCCCTACAACAAGCTGGGAATAAAGGACTTGTTTTGGGAGGCGAGAGTCAGGCATGCGGACTACATGGCCAGTCCACCTGAGTTGGTTTCGGGCAATCGTGGCAGTGATGGTGGGCAAGCCAGCCTCTTCCAGGACGCTGGTGTTGGTGCGTCGGTCCTCCCAGCTGATCCTGAGGATTTTTCTGAGACATCTTTGATGGTAGGTCTCGAGTGCCTTTAAGTGCCTGCTGTAGGTGGTCCAGGCTTCTGACCCATACATAAGGGTCGGGAGCACGACTGCTTTGTAGACCAGGATTTTGGTCTTTGCTTGGAGGTCACGGTTCTCGAAGACTCGCTTCCTCAGTCTTGAGAAGGCCCCGCTGGCACAGCTGAGGCGGTGGTGAATTTCATCGTCAATGACAGCTTTAGATGACAGGAGGCTCCCGAGATATGGGAAGTGGTCCACATTTTCCAGTCGGATTTTTTTAATTGAGAGGTTTGGGGGCAGGTCAGGCGCACTACTGTTTGGTGGTGGTTGGTGGAGGATTTGGGTTTTCTTTATATTGATGGCAAGACCAAGCTGTTTGTATGCCTTTGCAAAAGCAGACTGAGTGCACTGCAGGTCTTCTTCTGAGAGGGCTACGAGGGCATTATCGTCTGCATACTGCAGCTCCATGATGGATATGGTGGTGGTTTGACCTTTAGCCCTGAAACGGTTGATGTTAAGGAGTTGACCGTCGGTTCGGTACATTATTTCGACTCCCTGGGGCAGATGTATGTTTGTGAGATGGAGGATAGCAGCAACAAAAATGGAGCATTAACATATCAGATGGAACACTTAAATGTAATTGTAATAATCTCCGCTGTAATATGCATGTGAACCACTTGCAGAAGAACAAACATCCCTTACTTAGAGAAATGCGGGATATCTTCGTTGAAGAACAACATGGTCCCTCCTGACACCTCACTACACTGGCATGCATTTGCAGGCAGTGGTTACAAAGCTGCAGTACTGGATTATAAAACCGCCAGATAAAACCTATTTTGACACATTTCAAAGCAGGTACTCAATTTCAAAGAATGTGGAGGGCAACAGTGCTGCTCCACATCATGGCACATAGCTAGAGGACGTGGGTGGTTTAACGCTGACTGTTAGGAAGCCAGCATATTGATGCAGAGGAGGAGGTAGAGGATGGAAGTGTTGGAGGATGAAGAGTGCAGCATCATTATGTCCAAAACGGCTAATGTAATTGTAAAAATAGCGACGTGAACCAATCTCAGTAAAATAGATATACAGATGGTGGTGCGTCGACAGAGCATGCACGCCACATTAAGAGTGCAAGCTTTAGGAAATGTCTCTGAATTGTGAAAGAGACTGTGAGAAGTCATTGAAGATGTTGAGAGATTGGCTGTGAAGTGGACATGAACAGGTGTTACACTGAGCTTCTGTCATTTGGTCTGTTCACTCTCACAATGTCTCAGCTGAATTAGTTTGGGGGTGTGTTCTTTCCCAGACTCAACAATTCTCCTTAGCTGTCCAACTCCTTTCAATATGACAATGTTTTCTTTATACAGCCTTGCTTCTCAGGCCTCTCTAGATTACATGTGCAAAGTTTGCATCTAAAAATAAATGGCATCCTAGAACATTAAATTACGAGTTTTGATATGGAAACCTATTCAGTTATGATCATACAACAACAAACTGGCAGGCAAGCATGTCCTTACCTTTAAACCGTCCTGTCATCTCTTTGCTACTTTGTGCATACAGACGTGAATAAAGACATATACCCTTCAGTGTTGGGCTAAACCAAGAAAGGAGTCTACACTATCCGTCCATCCATCCATCCATCCATTCTCTACCGCTTGTCCCTCTCGGGGTCACTGGGATTCTACACTAATTGTTCCTATACAACACATTATGTCATTTTCACAAGTCATAATCAGGACTCATCTTTTCAATCTCTTCTGGCCTTTCAAGTTTTATGGGGGTAATCACGAGAAAACGCAAACGCGACATAAGTGGACCAGTTTTCTTTTCCGATTCAGTTCATTATAATATATATCCTCTGAAAAGTGGTGTGACTCATTTGTCGCGCAGTAAATATTCAAACTGCAGCCCAGAAGACAAGTCTAGAACCACCAATCCTTCTCCAAAAAAACTAACACTACCACCCACATCATCCCACACTGGCTGCAAATAGGCATGATGAGTAACCTATTTCATATTATGGCTGTTGTTGCCATAGAGACCCATTTAAAAAAAGAGGCTGGTTGCAGTCTTTATTCAAATCCCTAAAGGAAGCTTACTTTTCCATCGATTTTAAACATTATATCCCGCCCTTTTACAGCATTTAGTACATAATGATGTCAACTTGGCCAGTATGTAACACGCAGATTATCTTTGTGTGTTGTTAGCTAATGATAACAATTTGGCTTACTAATGTTAGTCAACATTGAATGTGTATCCTATCGTAACAACAACGACTGCAAATTGTTAGTTGCTTTTCTAGGACTGCTTGAGTGTGTACGCACACGCTTCCTGCATGTGAGTGTGGACACAGTGGAGACAGTGGTGAATGACAAGCCTGAACACCAGACAAATGTATTGCGCCGACAAGAAATTTTTACTCCATGTAATTAGTAATTATAAAAAGTATAGACATTAAAAAAAAATTTCTGTTACACCACTAATGGCAATAAGCTATTCAGTTGTGTTCTTGTTAGCTAGTGATAAATGGTGCTCATGACTACCGGAAACCATATTACCAGGAATATTTGTGATTGCTCATTCTATTCGTCTCATCAAAATGTTGCTCTATTAATTATGTAACTAGTTTTAACGGTTTTAAACAAGTTGTGGAGGGGCGGAGCAGACAGGCCGACGGCGGGGCGGGACACGCTTTGGCCCTGCTCAAGATAGCGGCCAGGAGGCGGAGAACGCAGCAGAATGGAGAGACGCTGCAGCAATCAAAATCAGGTGCGTGACAAACACACCGGCTCACAATCTGCCTATCTCCTCTCAGTATACAAAAGGGGAGAAGGAGGAAAGATGGGAAGGAAGAGGTGGAGTGTCCGCAGCACAGCAGAAGCAACCGAACGAGACTGAACAGAGAATGAGCCCCAGAGGCAGAAAACGCCACCGGCAGCTGAAAAGCCGACCGAGAAGAGCAGCGGAGGAGGAGGAGGAGCTGAAAAGCGACCCGATCGACGCAGACAGCTTCTGATTTGAAAAAATAAAAGAGTCAAACCTGCTCGACACGATGTCCTTCCTAAATGGTCCATGCAACCCACACGGTGATGGCTGGAGACCTTTACAAATGGCGCCCAACGCAGATGGATCATCGGAGGCAGGGGGAGGACGACTTCCTCTGGACGCTCGTCGCGGCGTTCACCGAGCTGGCGGAAAGCGGCAGTGAGAGTTGACGGCTCTTGCAGGCACTGGCGGACCAAACGAGGGGGAGCGGTGAATGGCCCCCCAAAGACAAGACAGGCAGCGGTGGAGAGGAGGCGCCCCCTGCTGAGGAGACAAATGCACAGCCAGTGGAGCGTGCAGCTGAAGAGGTAGAAGAAATGTACATTGAAGAAGTTTACGTTGATGAAGTTTACGATAAAGAAGAATATGAAGAAGTTTATAATGAAGAAATATACGTTGAAGTATACATTG